>NC_090812.1:50558774-50858774 GCF_000390325.3 Nicotiana tomentosiformis
AGTGAAAAATGGGGGGAAAATGATCCAAGTCCCGTTCTTAAATCAATCTGCCTAGCGACTTCTCGCACCTGCGGTCACTTGACCGTTTCTGCGGTTTCGCAGGTGCGGCAAATATTCTACTTATCCGGATATGCCCCCAGCTGCCCGCTTCCGCTTCTGCGCCTTTCATTCCACATCTGCGCCTTCGCAGGTGCGGACATTCTCTCGCACCTGCGCTCCTACCCAGCATCGCTCCTGCGACCCTCATGGCCGTTTTTGCGGCTCCGCACCTGCGGCCCTAACCTCGCAGGTGCGGTTACACCAGGAGACAGCAGCCTCAACATTTCTTCCAAGTCTAAACTTGATCCGTTAACCATCCAAAATCCACCCAAGGCCCTCGGGACCCCAACCAAATATACCAACACGTCCCAAAATACATTACGAACTTAGTCGAGCCTTTAAATCACATCAAGCAACGCTAAAAACGCGAATTGCCCTCCAATTCAAATTTAATGAACTTTGAAACTCCAAACTTCTACCTTCGATACCGAAACCTATCAAATTATGTCCGATTGATCTCAAATTTTATACACAAGTTATAATTGACATTACGGACCTATTTCAACTCCCAGAATCGGATTCCGACCCCGATATCAAAAGTCCACTCCCGGTCAAACTTCTCAAAACCTTCGAATTTCTAGCTTTCGCCAAATGACCCCAAAATGACCTACGAACCTCTAAATCCACATCTGGACGCGCTCCCAATACTGGAATCACCTTACGGGACTATTCCCAAACTCGAAATCCCAAAGGACATCAATAACGTTGAAATGCACTTCAACCCAAATTTTTGAAATTCTTCCAAAATGCCGACTTCACAATAGGCGTCGAAACATTCCCGGATCATCCAAAACCCGATCCGGACATACGCCCAAGTCCAAAATCATCATACGAACCTGTTGGAACCTTCAAATCCTGATTCCGAGGTCGTTTACTCAAAAATCCCCTTTAGTCAATTCCTCCAACTTAAAGCTTCCGAAATTAGAATTTTCTTTTCAAATCAACTTCGAACTTCCCAAAATTAAATTCCGACCACGCGTACAAGTCATAATACCTTAAGTGAAGCTGCTCAGGATCTCAAATCGCTGAATAAAAAATGACCGGTCGGGTCATTACATTCTCTCCCACTTAAACATACGTTCGTCCGTGAACGTGCTAAGAACTGCTCTGGAGTTGTCTGAAATCACTGTTTAACACCTCGTGCACCTACCCGTGCTACCACAATCCAGTTGAGCACATTAGCTCAAGCCAATCTGAAGATCTTCCTCTTTATTTAGTCAAGTAAGTCTTAGAGTGAAATTCCAATATCCGAAATTCTCCACCAGGCCTGTTTCCAACATACGAACACCGTATCAATTACTACACACTGCACCTAACATGATTGTGTACCCTTACTAAATTCTTACCATGCACCGCATAATTCACATGACCTTAATAACATCCTCCGATAACAATGGCTGAAATTCTACGAATCTGATGCCTACAATACACTTCGTGACACGTATAAGTCTTGTTCATACTCTTGAAATGCTGCCACGACGGAAGAGATGTGCAGAAATTCATAACTAACTGCCGAGTCAACAAATTGTTGGGTTTCTTCTCTTGACAAGAACTATTACCTCATTATGAACCAAATGACAATATTTGCTCTTTAATATGCTTCATATAAATCGGATCGCACAGATCCCAAGTCCAAAAATCTCGTCTCACCCTGTATAAGCTATTCCGGCAATAAGCCACCACAAACACTACCAAAGGTCTCATATGATGCCACCATGTGCCAACAATCCACAAAATCGCATGTGATACATAAGGAAAACGAACTCTGGAAAGAACTTCTCAACCCACGTAACTAATTAAACAACCGAAAAGGTGTCATGAATCTTTCAAAAAAAATGCGGGACAAAACACACAGGAATAGATATAGGAAATTGTGCTCAACATCACACTGTTGCGGCATGCAACCCGATCCACACATGGTACTGTTGCGGCGCGCAACCCGATCCAACCATGATACCTGTGGCGGCGTGCCACCCGATCCAATCAACATATCTGTGGTGGCGTGCCACCCGATCCACACATAATAATCTAAAGAAAACACACCTCGAGCCGTAACGCTCATACTCACGAAATGCCCGAATATCAACCATAAGCACGTCAAGTGCATAATACAAATCCTGGGGAGGCGGGTAGCGTCATACGCTATAAAACTCAAGCACAACAAAGGTGCGATATATAATATGCATCTCGAGAGCCATCCTGCTCACATAACACCACCGCTACGCGGGACCTCAACACATTGTACAAATAATCAATCTGTCTCACAACCCACACTGCACAATAGAGTATTACATGAAGTAGATGACGACGAAAATGACATCCAATGCCTGAATACTCCTCCATAAGGAATGCTATGCTGAATGAACACACCCAGGCCAGTGTAGAGTACACATCTACATTTGGACCCATCAACGGACCCCAAACTAATTCTGATCGTACCGCACTGGGCTAATAACCTTTCAAGGATCCACAACACCCCATTTCCTATGGCACACAAGAACAACTGTCAAATCCGGAACAAACTTCCCACATTTCACAATCAACTGAATAGAGCGCCTTTCAGGCCTAAACTCTCACATTAGCGATAGTACCAAATCCCCATACTTGGTTTCAAATCTTTAATCAATCAAGTAACTACATGTCACTCTTATACAATCTTACCGTGGGATACGCTCCCACGACCTTCCACACCAGGTAACAAGTCTGCATATCTATACCACCGGCCACACTAATGTTGTAAAGCAAATCAAGAAGCCACAAATCAGTACACCAAGTCGCTTACACAGGACACCGATCTCAGGTGACGCTAAAGACAATACCAGCTTACTCTAAACATCTGAATTCTTCCCTGATCATTCGAACTCGTGATATTCTTGCCAACACCGAACCGCAACCTTGATCCTCAACTTCTAATTTCCCATGCTGCTCACTGCACCTAACATGCTAATACGTGAGAGTATCAGAATTCCATGATAACCCCTGATCCACTAATAGAATAAACACTTCATCATATAGAAATCTTTTACTTAGCTCATTTCAGAAGAACCAATGCAATATGCAACTAAATTCCCAAATCGCAGAAAATACAACCTCATATCGTGGTTTAAACTGCCATAACTATTCCGGAAATCCCTTTACACAACAAAGCCATATGAATCGAATACCCCCCAAATCAACGAAGTTGTGGTGGCTCTCAAGCTCAAGTGTACAACCACAAACTACATATATAACTTCATGCTGTAGAAACTGGTCACTGCCATAACCGTGCTGATTCAGCTATTACCAACCGAGCCACTTCTTCTAATTTACTCGGGACTTGCCCTAGAAATAATAATAGCTCCAGTCAAAACATCATGAACCCAAATCCGCACTCATCCTGAGTGACCTTATTTCACAAGACCACGTGGTCTCCAAAACCCACGAACCATCTCATACCCTCCTTATGCGCATATTCGCATCTTCAACTGGTACACCAATTCTGAAAATCCCTCTATGAATCCGAAGTTAATTTTATCACATTCCTCCAATGCCACACTGCATACCGAAGATAATGTAGAACACTTCAAGACACTTTTCATAATCCACTGCAAAAGCTCAATACTTAACCATACTACTGGCTCGAAATCCTTAGGCACCGCACTTTGAACCCACTAGAACCATTGTTGAGAGTCACCCACTTTGACTTGTTCAAAATTATGATCAAACTCCAAGGCCCTGCTGGCACATGAACACCCTCTCAAAGAAGCACCCGGCTGAATCACGTTCCTTGTAACTCACATCTACACGAAGGATAAATCTTGAGTCTTCCCAAAGCCTGAACATGAATCGATAAGGCCAATTATAGCGTACATTCCTCAAATCCTTGGCTCAATCACCACTGATGTTCTCTTTCCTTAGTCGTTGCAATCCACCAATATGTCGATAACCAGAAACCTCACAAGTAGACAACCACGCAATCCAATCGTAGGTGGTGGGGCTCTCCCACTTAAGCTTGAAGCTACCATTACATGACCCTGGAACCTACCAAGATTCCTTATCCCCCATTGACATGATTTTGCACAATCAACCAACCAAATTCCTCAAAATCCTTATGTTAAACATTTCATAAACATTCTGAATCACTAGCCACATTAACATATTCGACCTCTTACTGGATAGTCAGTAAACTCCTTCATAGAGGCTTCGTCAACACCACACGACCGCTAACATGCTCACAGGAGATAACCTACCTGTGAAATTACATGCTGACATCTTCCAACAGCGCTGCACCGAGTACAACTACTACGAAATCAATAAATCACCCTGAGCCAGTGCTCATTCACCAGCTGTACAAGTCCGTCCACTCCCCATCAACATTGACTAAAGGTGCGACGATACATTCCAATCCAAAGTCATGTTGTATCCCTCTTCATATTAAGCAACTCCCTCCTGTCGCACCCAATCTTTCTTAATATAGCAGTCAATATTCCAAATCAAGCACGTAGACCTAGTCACTGTCCACCATAAATCCCAATTCACTCTAACTTCCTCCAAGGCGTGTGGCTATCCCACCACAGAACCCGTATGCTGCCCTACCACTCTCCCACTTTGGTCAAATCCTCTCTTTTAAGCAACTACTCGAATTCTGTTTCCTTACACTTGGCCTTCTAGAAGTTTAACCACCGCAAGACACCTCCCACATGTCCTTCCTCACCCTTCGTTGCC
Organism: Nicotiana tomentosiformis; assembly: GCF_000390325.3. Lineage (NCBI taxonomy): Eukaryota > Viridiplantae > Streptophyta > Magnoliopsida > Solanales > Solanaceae > Nicotiana > Nicotiana tomentosiformis. The sequence continues at coordinate 50,563,578 of NC_090812.1, forward strand.
CAGTTGTTGCCTTAACTCAAAATTCATCTCTTTAGCACCCGAACCAATAGATCCCGCCAACTCTAAACCTCCCCGAAGATCATCCTCCTTGAGCCACCAACATTAGGATTACCGATTCGATTTTGAACCACAGCCCACTACGACATCTGACAACCATTTCCCCCGCATCATTCATACTGCTCTGCCCTAAAGGCGATTTGAAGAAGGCCATAACACTGGCGAACCTAACACATTCAATCAAGGATGATGACACCACATCTCGGATGAAGAATCCACCACACTCAAAAATACTAAATCTAGTTACTCCATCAATCCAACCTGAACATTCTTAGTTCGATTGCCTTTCCTTCGCCGGAAATAAAATACTGGATCTCTGAATCATGCACTGAGTAAACCTCCTTCCAAATCATTAACTGCTTCGACGCATAGACAAGCATCCTACCATTACACAAACACGGTGCGATAGCAACGCACGAATCATCGTAACAATCAATGCCAAACCTCAAAACCTTAGGTAATACTGATACTGAGTTGCAACGAGAGAACGGCCTTCCGCAAGGCGACGACAATAGCCCATCAAATACGCAGGGAGAAATATCCTGCACCACATCTGTAGTACTATTAAAATTCTTCGATTCCCAATTTATAACAAGCGCTTCACGTCGCATAAGACTGAATAGGAAGGGAATGAAGGCATACGCCTCAAAGGAATCGAATCACACGATGAGGAATCAAGAAGGAAAGTGCTCCTAACAGTCCTGTAGCCTCTCGAAGATAAGTACAGACGTCTCCGTACCGATCCGCAAGACTCGCTCATGACTCGTGAGACCTAAGTGAACATAGTGCTCTGATACCATGTTGTCACGATCCAAAATCCATTAAAGGTCGTGATGGCGCCAGACACCGCTATCAGGCAAGCCAAAAATAAATACTTAATTTGGTTCTCATTTTTAATATTTTAGAAATCATATTTTTTTTCGATTAAATAGTAAAAGATGGAATCTACAGTGTAAATAATAATTTTTTTTTTTACAATTTTAATATAGGGCAACCCATAATCACCCCAAAACCCGGTGTCACAAGTGCATGAGCCTCAACTAGGAATGTAAAATAAAACACAATATCTGTCCGGAATACAAATTTGGACAGGAGAAATATAAATACTCTGAAGGAGACTTTGCTGGCTGCGGATCGTAGTATAGAATGCAGCTCACCTAAGTCTCCGCCATAACCGCACCTCTGTGCCCACAAGGCCACTAAACATATATGTACCTGCACAAAAATATGCAGCAAGTGTAGTATGAATACGTAAATCAATGCGTACCCAGTAAGTATCCCGCCTAACCTCGAAGAAGTGGTGACGAGGGGTCGACTTCAACACTTACTAAGGGCTATAAATAAAATATCAATGATATAATTAAGCATAGATTACGTAGAACGGTTGTAAGCTCAATATCATGAAATAAGTATACAATTATTTTGTTAATACAAAATTTCTAAATTTATTTTCGTTATTTAACATTTTTGGACCTCGGGCCAATGAAAGCAATGTCAATTATTATCACTTCCAAAGATATATCATGCGCAAATCATGCCGAGGTCGTATGGCCCGCTCCAACATAAATATTTAAACTGTGCACTGCCAAGGGTCGAACGACGTGAACCATAGAGGCATCTATTTAACCTGTCGAGGTATTCGGCCCGCTCCACAAAAGAGAAAATACAATTTAAAATAACCAAATTCAAGATTTATTAAGGGCAGCTATTCAAGAAAAATACAAATTTCCATTTACGGTCAAGAAGAATGAAGTTTAACCTTTTAAAGTTCCTTTACCAAGTTTCGATATGATTTAAGCAATTTAAATTAACAAGTAGGATGCAAGCATCGCTATTATAACATGATCTGGGTCCTAGACTACCCGGACATAAGCATATTAGTAGCTACGCACGGACTCTCATCACCTCATGCGTACGTAGCTCCCACAAATAGAAGCACATATTGAATTATTTCACCTATGGTGTTAATTCCCTTTTACAAGGTTAGAAAGGAGACTTACCTCGCTCCGAAATTCTATAACCGACTTCAAAGCCTTTCCAACAACTCAAACCAATTCTCATCACTCCAAAACTAGTCAATAAATGTGCAAATCCATAAATATATACTCTAATACTCATAATAATTCAATTTATAATAATTTCCAACTCCGATCGAAAAATTGATAAGGCAACTCTAGGGTTCAAGTGCCTGGATTCCGAAAATATTCGAAGACAAACACTACCCATAGCACTACGAAGTCAAATATATAATTTATTCTTAATTTCATGCCCAAATTCTTGATCAAAATCCAAGAATATCAATTTCTAGGTTTTTCTTTAAAATCCCAAATTTCTATAAATTTTCATGCTTGAATCCATATATAAATCTTGTATTTAACTCACAATATGCGGGAATCACTTACCTTGACATAGATGATGAAAATCCCTCCTTGAAGCTCTCCAAAATCGCCCCGACCAAGTAAAAAATGGGGGAAAATGAGCCAAGTCCCGTTCTTAAATCAATCTGCCCAGCGACTTTTCGCACCTGCGGTCACTTGGCCGCTTCTGCGGTTCCGCAGGTGCGGCAAATATTCCGCTTCTGCGGAGATGCCCCTAGCTGCCGGCTTCCGCTTCTGCGCCTTGCCTTCCGCATCTGCGCCTTCATAGGTGCGGGCATTCCCTCGCACCTGCGCTACTGCCTATCTCGCCCAGCATCGCTCCTGCGACCCTCTGCGGCTCCGCACCTGCGGCCATAACCTCGCAGGTGCGGTTACACCAGGAAACAGTAGCCTCAACATTTCTTCCAAGTCCAAACTCGATCAGTTAATCATACGAAATCCACCTGAGGCCCTCGGGACCCCAACCAAATATACCAACACGTCCCAAAACATATTACGAACTTAGTCGAGCCTTTAAATCATATCAAACAACGTTAAAAACATGAATCACCCTCCAATTCAAATTTAATGAACTTTGAAACTTTAAACTTCTACCTTCGATGCCGAAACCTATCAAATCATGTCCGATTGACCTCAAATTTTGCACACAAGTCATAGTTGACATTACGGACCTACTCCAACTCCCGGAATCAGATTCCTACCCCGATATCAAAAAGTTCACTCCCGGTCAAACTTCTCAAAACCTTCGAATTTTTAACTTTCGCCAAATGACCCCAAAATGACCTACGAACCTCCAAATCCACATCTGGACACGCTCCCAATACAGAAATCACCTTACGGAGTTATTCCCAAACTCGGAATCCCAAACGGATATCAATAACATTGAAATGCACTTCAAACCAAATTTATGAAATTCTTCCAAAATGCCGACTTCCACAATAGGCGTCGAAACATTCCCGAGTCATCCAAAACCTGATTCAGACATACGCCCAAGTCCAAAATCATCATACGAACATGTTGGAACCTTCAAATCTCGATTCCGATGTCGTTTACTCAAAAATCACCCTTTAGTCAATTACTCCAACTTAAAGCTTTCGAAATTAGAATTGTTTTTCCAAATCAACTCCGAACTTCCCGAAATTAAATTCCGACCACGCGTACAAGTCATAATACCTGAAGTGAAGCTGCTCAGGGTCTCAAACCGCTGAATAACGCGCTAGAGCTCAAAACGACCGTTCGGGTCGTTACAAATATGATATAATTCAAAACGAATAAGACTACATTATAATTAAATGAATCTAAAAATTCTTTATTTAGTATTTTCTAACTTAATTTGTTAGTGTTCATCATCATCATTAAAATCTTCAACTCCTTCCGACTTGTTACTCGTGATAAAGATCATAAAGTGATTTATTTGAAAACAAATATTTATTTAGGAGTAGTTCAATATGAGATAATGATACATCTTGACTTTTAATAATGACAAACGAATAATGCGATTAAAATTTGTCTTTACTTGGATTTAAAACGTATTTTGACTCGAACGGAGTCAACAGTATATTGGGATGATAACTTTTTATTTAAATTATTTTTGATAAAATCTTAATTTCAATAACTTTATTTATAAGTCTTATAAAGATCAAACACATGCTATTATCCAATACAATATTTTACATATATACTCATATTTATAATAAAAATCACGTCCTATTTACAGCTTGTTTGGATTGTTGTTACATATCGTTTTATAATGTATCGTATCATATTGTATTGTATTGTATTGTTTGGTGAATATAATGTTTGGATTGATTGTATCTTTTGCCGTTGTTTCATGATATCACACACCAACTATAAACTTGCAATATTATAAAAAAAAATTATAATACGGGATAAATTATTATATAAAAAGATAGAGTAAATAATAAAATAAAATAATTTAATAATAATGAAGGATGAGATGAGAAAAAGATAAGGTAACGACGCGACCACACCAAATCGGTCGTTACATAAAGTGGCACATACGTATTTAACGATACGATACAATAAAATTTAAGTAACAATTAAAACAAACATCGTATTTAAAGTAACAATAAGATACAATACAATAGGTAACAACCATCCAAACAAGTTGTTAGCAGACTATTACATCATTTGTTCATTTTATTATATGCAAATGACTTATATCATTTTATATCTTTGTTTATCCTTTTCTTCCAATAAAATAATAGTTCCTACCTTTATAAATCCAGAGATCTAGAACTTAGACCTAATAATTTTTCTAGTGTTCTATTCACGAGATAATAGCGGGTGAAGTCTTTCATGAATTTTCCTATCATTATTTTTATTTTAAAAGTACATATAATTAGTAATTAAATATTTCTTTTGTGTTATTTTAACATAATATTTTATGTTTTAATTTCAATTATCATTAAAATAACCTGTATTAGAAATATTAATTTCAAATAAGTTTGTAAATTTATTTTAAGCTGACTTTTGTGATATTTAAAATTGTTTTCTTTTTTTTGTTCCTTGTTTATCGCTATTGTATTATTTATTTACTTAATATTTTTACATGATCATGCGAAGTCAAATAACTTAATACAGCTAAATATGAATTTGTCTTACTCATATTTCTTTTTGCTTAGACTTTTAGTCTAGTTCTCAAAATTCTTCCATTATTTGAAGTTATCAATAATATTGTTTAGTATTTATTTTTAAAATAATTTAAAATATAATTAGCCTCACTATTTATATTTTTCTCTTTTTATGCATTATTATTCCTACTTTACTATTTTTAATTTGATTTTTTATTTAGTATTTTACCTATTACTCAATGAGTGACATATTTTTATTCTAACTTGTAAACGAGGTTGTACTTGATTTCCATTTGTTGTTGCACTTAGTTGCTATCTATCATTGTTGTGAAATCTCTGAAAGATTGTTGATATACGGATTACATGAACAAAAACTGTATAAAAATTGATTTGACATTAAACTGCCATATTTGATAGCATATCTATTCTTTGCTGGAATTACTGGAAATGAACCATAACTATGTAGCTCGTTACTATCTTCAGTTCCTTATTTATTATTGTTACTTGCTGAGTTGGTTGTACTCATACTAAACCCTACACTTCGTATGCAGATCCAGGTGTTCCCGGACATAGCGGGTGTTGATCCTTTCGCGCGATTGATTTTCAGGAGATTTTGAGGTAGTTGCCGTATTCCGCAGACCTTGTCTCTCCTTCTCTATCTCTTTGTTTACTGTATTTGGTCTCAGACTATTATAGACTATATTTTTCAGACTTATATTCATATTAGATGCTCATGTACTCAGTGGCACCAGGTTTTGGGGAGTGTTTGTATTGTATTTAAATATAAATATTATATTTTCAACCTTAAAGAGACGTTTTGGTTTATTGAGATTATCGGCTTGCCTAGTATCGAGATAGGCGCCATCACGACAGGTTGGGATTTTGGGTCGTGACAATACCTTAGGGATTTTCAGGAGGGACACGTGTCATCGTCATGTTGGTCAATTCTAAATATCTTCTAATTAATTAAAAAGACTCATTACCCATACCTGAAAAGTAATTTTTTAAAGCAATTTTTTTTTTTGTAAAAACTGAAAAAAACTGAAATTATTTTTACTAAAAACTGAAAAAAACGAAAATATTTTTTTTCAATTTTTACAAAAAAACTGCTTTAGAAAAAACTGAAAAATATTTTCTAAAACAATGTTGTTGTAAAAACTGAAAAACAAAAGATGAAAAGCAATTTTTTAAAGCAATATTTTTTGTAAAAACTGGAAAAAAAAACTGAATTGTTTATTTACTAAAAACTGAAAAAAACGAAAATATATTTTTTTTTCCAGTTTTTATAAAAAAAACTACTTTAAAAAAAGCTGAAAAATATTTTCTAAAACAATATTTTTGAAAAAACTGAAAACAAATCTGAAAAATAATTTTCTAAAGCAATATTTTTGTAAAAACTGAAAAAATAAAAAAAAATTTCCAGTTTTTAGTTAAAAATATTTTAGTTTTTTCCAGTTTTTAATTGCTTTAGAAAATTATTTTTGAGTTTTTTTTTCAGTTTTTACAAAAACATTGTTTTAGAAAATATTTTTCAGTTTTTTTAAAACAGGTTTTTTGTAAAAACTGGAAAAAAAATATTTTTATTTTTTTCAGTTTTTAGTAAAAAACAAAATTCAGTTTTTTTCGGTTTTCACAAAAAAAATTATTTTTCGGGTATGGATAATGAGTTTTTTTAATTAATTAGGACATATTTAGAATTGTCCAACAGGAAGATGATACGTGTCCCTCCGTTTAAATGAGGGGTATATTTGAACCCAAAGTATTGTTGAGGTTTTGTTTTTAAGATGAAATATTCTTAAAATGAGGGTGAATGGGAAATGGAGGAAAAATGAAATTTTAAGTAAAATTTTAAGTTTCCCCTCTTGACAATGAGACATTGTCCCATATTGGAAGAGGAAGACATTTTTGGTGGGTATATATATAATTGCTCTTCTTGTAGCTCTTAAAGAGTTAAGAAGAAAGCAAGCCTCGCGCCGTCGTCGTCGTCGCTCGCTCGGCTCGGCTACGGCTACGGCTTCGGCTTCGGCTTCGGCTTCGGATTTAGATTTGGATTTGGTCAAATGATCGATTGATTGATTAATTTATTATCCGTATTTATAACGGATATTTTCCAATCCTTGTATTGACCATTTGGCAGCCGCCTAATGCTCTTCCCACCATGAAGTGCTTGCTCCACAAACATGTAATGCTTGCTCCACCATGGAGGGTGGACGTTTGGTCTTCTTCAACATTTTTGCTGCTATATATATGTGCAGCAGATGTTGAAGAAAGACACTCAACACACAACACACAATTCGCTCAACAAATTGGCTATACATTTGCACTCCTTCCTCTCAGCATTTCCATACGATTTTCTGAGTTTATACTCCTTCGTTCTGCATTGTTTTTAACTTCAAACAAAGCAACTGTAAGTGTGATTTGCTACCGAACTTTGTGTTCGCTGAAACACTGGGGTTTGAAGTACCGCTACACCAGTGTGTTATTCGTTCTATCCTGGGAGGAAATAATCCATTACCTTGGGTACTAGGAGGGGATTAAATTCCTTAAGGAAACACTGTGAATTCAGTGGGCTCGAATTTATTATTGTTTCATTACGTTAACTTATATTTTGCAGAATTATTATTTACAAATACAGCAATATTGGCGGGAATAACAATCTTAAGGAATTTAATATTAATTTCTGTATTTGTGTTATTCTTATTATTCTGCAAACTAAAACCTTTGTGGTTTGTGTACTCCCGTTTTGGAGAGTTAAGCCTTCGTGGCATTTTGTTGGATATTAAAATCTACGTGATTTTTACTCCAGTTTGAAAACGTGTATTAAACGTTTGTTTGTGTCATTCTTTTACAGAAAAAATGATGACTGAAAGCGAAAATCAAGTTGTTCCGATGGTAACTGCCAACACATCGACAAGCCGAACACCGGCGTTGGCACCGGCAGAAAAACTCGGAAAATTTTCCGGGATTGATTTCAAGCGCTGGCAGCAGAAGATGTTCTTCTACTTAACTACGGTATGTCTACAGAAGTTCATCAAGGAAGATGTTCCTGATCTGCCAGATAAAACTCCAGATAATGAATGCTTTCTCGTGATTGAAGCGTGGAAGCATTCTAATTTTTTATGCAAGAATTATATTCTTAGCGGACTGGATGATAATCTGTATAATGTATACAGTAGCGTGGAGACGTCAAAAGAATTGTGGAATGCGCTTGAAAAGAAATATAAAACTGAAGATGCCGGAATGAAGAAATTCGTTGCCGCAAAATTTTTGGACTACAAAATGGTAGATAGCAAATCTGTTATTACCCAAGTCCAGGAATTGCAAGTGATTATTCATGATCTACTTGCTGAAGGTCTTGTCATCAACGAAGTATTTCAAGTAGCAACAATGATTGAGAAGTTGCCTCCGTTGTGGAAGGACTTTAAAAATTATTTGAAACACAAACGAAAGGAAATGTCCCTTGAAGATCTCATTGTTCGGTTGAGAATCGAAGAGGACAATAAAGCTGCGGAAAGGAGAGGCCGTGGAAATTCAACAATAATGGGAGCAAATATTGTTGAAGCTAACAAAAAGAGGAAGAAGGCTTCTGGTCCGAAATACAACTCAAGCAAGAAGCGGTTCAGTGGAAACTGCTACAACTATGGGAAAATCAGACACAAATCTACAGAGTGTCGTGCTCCGAAGAAAGACAAGAAAAGAGGTCAAGCAAACATGGTAGTAAACCATGATGATGTTGATAACTTGTGTGCGATGCTTTCTGAATGTAACTTGGTGGGAAATCCTAAACTGTGGTGGTTTGATTCAGGAGCCACTCGCCATGTTTGTGCAGTTAGAGAGGCTTTTGCTACCTATGCTCTTGCTGAACCCGGAGAGACAGTTTATATGGAAAATGCTTCAACAGCAAAAGTTGAAGGATATGGAAAGATATTTCTGAAAATGACTTCTGGCAAGGTCATGACTTTGAACAATGTCCTTCATGTTCCCGAAATGAGAAAGAATTTAGTCTCTACTGGACTTCTTGTTAAGCACGGTTTTAAGTGCGTTTTTGTGTCAAACAAGGTTGTAATTAGTAAGAATGAAATATTTGTAGGAAAAGGTTACCTCACCGAGGGCCTTTTCAACCTAAATGTAATGGTTGTGGAAAATAATAATAATATTTCAGCTTCTTCTTACTTACTTGAGTCAAATAATTTATGGCATGTACGTTTGGGACATGTCAATTATAAAACCTTGCGGAAAATGATTAACTTGGAAGTACTGCCCAAGTTTGAATGCGAAAAATCAAAATGTCAAACATGTGTGGAATCTAAGTATGTTAAACATCCTTATAAGTCAGTTGAAAGGAATTCAAATCCTTTAGACTTAATTCACACAGATATTTGTGACATGAAGTCAATACCATCTCGCGGTGGAAAGAAGTATTTCATAACTTTTATTGACGATGGTACTCGATATTGCTATGTTTACTTACTGAATAGTAAAGATGAAGCAATAGACGCATTCAGGCAATACAAAAATGAAGTTGAAACGCAACTTAACAAGAAAGTAAAAATGATAAGAAGTGATAGGGGTGGTGAATATGAATCTCCTTTTGAAGAAATATGTTTAGAATATGGAATTATTCATCAGACAACAGCCCCTTACACGCCCCAATCTAATGGGATTGCGGAAAGAAAGAATCGCACATTAAAGGAGATGATGAATGCGTTGTTGATAAGTTCTGGTTTGCCACAGAACTTGTGGGGGAAGCCATTCTTACGGCTAATCGAATATTAAATCGAGTGCCCCATAGCAAAACACAATCCATTCCATATGAAAAATGGAAAGGAAGGAAGCCCAACTTGAATTACTTTAAAGTGTGGGGGTGTTTGGCAAAAGTGCAAGTTCCTAAACCCAAAAGGGTAAAGATAGGACCGAAAACCGTTGATTGTGTTTTCATAGGATATGCGACAAATAGTAAAGCATATCGATTTCTGGTTCATAAATCAGAAAATCCCGACATTCATAATAATACGGTTATAGAATCAGATAATGCTGAGTTCTTTGAAAATATATATATCCGTATAAAAAGGAATGTGAGTCGTTTGATGAAGGATCTAAACGACCTCGGGAAGAAACAAAAGAAAGTACATGTAATCAGGAGAATCCAAGACGTAATAAACGTCAAAGAACGTCTACTTCATTTGGACCAGATTTTGTGACTTTCTTATTGGAGAATGAGCCTCAAACATTTAAAGAAGCTATGACTTCTTCGGAATCATTATTTTGGAAAGAGGCAGTCAATAGTGAAATAGAATCCATATTGAACAACCATATATGGGAATTGGTTGATCTTCCTCCTGGAAATAAACCTTTGGGTTCTAAATGAATTTTTAAGAGAAAAATCAAAGATGATGGCATTATTGATAAATTCTAGGCAAGGCTCGTAGTCAAAGGGTATAGACAACGAGAAGGTCTAGACTACTTTGATACATACTCTCCAGTTACAAGAATTACGTCCATACGAATGTTGGTAGCATTAGCTGCAGTGTATGGTCTTGAAATTCATCAAATGGATGTTAAGACTGCCTTCTTGAATGGAGAGTTGGAGGAAGAAATTTACATGGAACAACCTGAAGGGTTTGTGGTTCCAGGTAAAGAAAAGAAGGTATGTAGACTTGTTAAGTCTCTTTACGGACTAAAACAAGCACCCAAACAATGGCATGCGAAATTTGACCAAACAATGTTGTCAAATGGTTTTAAGATAAATGAATGTGATAAATGTGTGTACATTAAAAATGTTCCAAATCACATAGTCATTGTTTGCCTATATGTGGATGATATGCTGATAATGAGTAATGATATTGCCAACATAAATGCTACTAAGCGTATGCTCAATAACAAGTTTGATATGAAAGACTTGGGAGTTGCTGATTTAATTCTGGGAATTAAGATCCATAAGACTCCTCAAGGTCTGGCATTGTCACAATCTCATTATATTAAGACAGTACTTGAAAAATTCAAGCACTTGGGCTTTAAAGTTGCAAAGTCTCCAATTGACGTGAATCTTGCATTAGCAAAGAACAAAGGCCAAAGCATATCACAATTGGATTATGCTCGTGTATTGGGATGCTTAATGTATATCATGAATTGTACACGACCAGATATAGCTTGTGCTATAAGTAAACTGAGTCGATATACGAGCAATCCAGGCCAATCTCATTGGATGGCAATGAAACGAGTTTTGGGATATTTAGAACATACCCAGAACTTTGAATTGCACTACAGTAATTTTCCTGCGGTGATTGAGGGATACTGTGATGCAAATTGGATCACCGGTTCAACTGATTCTAAGTCCACGAGTGGATATGTATTCACTATTGGTGGAGGAGCGGTATCTTGGAAGTCGTCCAAACAAACATGTATTGCCCGCTCTACAATGGAGGCTGAATTCATAGCCTTAGATAAAGCCGGTGAAGAAGCTGAATGGCTCCGGAATTTCTTGGAAGACATTCCATTTTGGCCCAAACCGTTGGCACCAATATGCATACATTGTGATAGTCAAGCGGCAATTGGAAGGGCTGGGAGCGTTATGTATAACGGTAAATCTCGTCATATACGACAAAGACATAAAACCGTTAGGCAATTACTCTCTAGAGGAATTATCATGATTGACTATGTAAAGTCAAGTGATAATATGTCGGATCCACTTACAAAAGGCCTAACTAGAGAGGTAGTTGAGAAATCATCAAGGGGAATAGGGCTATGGCCGAGAACAAGTCATTGTGGCGGTAACTCTACCTAGAAGACTGGAGATCCCAAGATCTAGGTTCAAGGAGATCAAACAAAGTCATTAATGACGGTTCAACATTGTCAAATAAAATTTTAGTCCGTTCTCGTGATGAGACAATGTTCAGTACCAAGGATAAAGCATTAAGGCTTTTTAATAATTTCTAAATTTGATACGGGGTATATCAAATAGTGTATCTACAGGATGACACGTTTAGGAATCACCTATGTAAGTGTGAAGTGTTAGCCGCTTCAAGAAGAACTTTGTAAGGCCAGTTCTCTACGCACTTATGAAACCAGGCGGTGTTAAACACAACAATGAGAACCAAAGATGATTAAGGGTTGATTGTGTGACTTATGGTTGTCTAGGTATACACCAAAGATCGACGGTTCAAAGATATCAAATCTACCGATTGACCGAGTATATCCGACATAAGTTTACTACGGAAAGTTCAAAGGGAAACCTACTTATCCAGATGCGATTAATCCTTACTTGTAAATCACACAGTTTTTTCATGCATACTTCTGTGATATAGCCATTCCCCATTCATGTGGGGGATTGTTGAGGTTTTGTTTTTAAGATGAAATATTCTTAAAATGAGGGTGAATGGGAAATGGAGGGAAAATAAAATTTTGAGTAAAATTTTAAGTTTCCCCCTCTTGACAATGAGACATTGTCCCATATTGGAAGAGGAAGACATTTTTAGTGGGTATATATATAATTGCTCTTCTTGTAGCTCTTAAAGAGTTAAGAAGAAAGTAAGCCTCGCGCCGTCGTCGTCGTCGCTCGCTCGGCTCGGATTCGGCTTCGGCTTCGGCTTCGGCTTCGGCTTTGGATTTGGATTTGGATTTGGATTTGGATTTGGTCAAATGATCGATTGATTGATTAATTTTTTGGACCAAATTTATTTGTTAATAGTAAATATTAACGTAAGATTATCCGCATTTGTAACGGATATTTTTCAATCCGTGTATTGACCATTTGGCAGCCGCCTAATGCTCTTCCCACCATGAAGTGCTTGCTCCACAAACATGTAATGCTTGCTCCACCATGGAGGGTGGACGTTTGGTCTTCTTCAACATTTTTGCTGCTATATATATGTGCAGCAGATGTTGAAGAAAGACACTCAACACACAACACACAATTCGCTCAACAAATTGGCTATACATTTGCACTCCTTCCTCTCAGCATTTCCATACGATTTTCTGAGTTTATACTCCTTCGTTCTGCATTGTTTTTAACTTCAAACAAAGCAACTGTAAGTGTGATTTGCTACCGAACTTTGTATTCGCTGAAACACTGGGGTTTGAAGTACCGCTACACCAGTGTGTTATTCGTTCTATCCTGGGAGGAAATAATCCATTACCTTGGGTACTAGGAGGGGATTAAATTCCTTAAGGAAATACTGTGAATTCAGTGGGATCGAATTTATTATTGTTTCATTACGTTAACTTATATTTTGCAGAATTATTATTTACAAATACAGCAATATTGGCGGGAATAACAATCTTAAGGAATTTAATATTAATTTCTGTATTTGTGTTATTCTTATTATTCTGCAAACTAAAACCTTTGTGGTTTGTGTACTCCCGTTTTGGAGAGTTAAGCCTTCGTGGCATTTTGTTGGATATTAAAATCTACGTGATTTTTACTCCAGTTTGAAAACGTGTATTAAACGTTTGTTTGTGTCATTCTTTTACAGAAAAAATGATGACTGAAAGCGAAAATCAAGTTGTTCCGATGGTAACTGCCAACGCATCGACAAGCCGAACACCGGCGTTGGCACCGGCAGAAAAACTCGGAAAATTTTCCGGGATTGATTTCAAGCGCTGGCAGCAGAAGATGTTCTTCTACTTAACTACGGTATGTCTACAGAAGTTCATCAAGGAAGATGTTCCTGATCTGCCAGATAAAACTCCAGATAATGAATGCTTTCTCGTGATTGAAGCGTGGAAGCATTCTAATTTTTTATGCAAGAATTATATTCTTAGCGGACTGGATGATAATCTGTATAATGTATACAGTAGCGTGGAGACGTCAAAAGAATTGTGGAATGCGCTTGAAAAGAAATATAAAACTGAAGATGCCGGAATGAAGAAATTCGTTGCCGCAAAATTTTTGGACTACAAAATGGTAGATAGCAAATCTGTTATTACCCAAGTCCAGGAATTGCAAGTGATTATTCATGATCTACTTGCTGAAGGTCTTGTCATCAACGAAGTATTTCAAGTAGCAACAATGATTGAGAAGTTGCCTCCGTTGTGGAAGGACTTTAAAAATTATTTGAAACACAAACGAAAGGAAATGTCCCTTGAAGATCTCATTGTTCGGTTGAGAATCGAAGAGGACAATAAAGATGCGGAAAGGAGAGGCCGTGGAAATTCAAAAATAATGGGAGCAAATATTGTTGAAGCTAACAAAAAGAGGAAGAAGGCTTCTGGTCCGAAATACAACTCAAGCAAGAAGCGGTTCAGTGGAAACTGCTACAACTATGGGAAAATCAGACACAAATCTACAGAGTGTCGTGCTCCGAAGAAAGACAAGAAAAGAGGTCAAGCAAACATGGTAGTAAACCATGATGATGTTGATAACTTGTGTGCGATGCTTTCTGAATGTAACTTGGTGGGAAATCCTAAACTGTGGTGGTTTGATTCAGGAGCCACTCGCCATGTTTGTGCAGTTAGAGAGGCTTTTGCTACCTATGCTCTTGCTGAACCCGGAGAGACAGTTTATATGGAAAATGCTTCAACATCAAAAGTTGAAGGATATGGAAAGATATTTCTGAAAATGACTTCTGGCAAGGTCATGACTTTGAACAATGTCCTTCATGTTCCCGAAATGAGAAAGAATTTAGTCTCTACTGGACTTCTTGTTAAGCACGGTTTTAAGTGCATTTTTGTGTCAAACAAGGTTGTAATTAGTAAGAATGAAATATTTGTAGGAAAAGGTTACCTCACCGAGGGCCTTTTCAACCTAAATGTAATGGTTGTGGAAAATAATAATAATATTTCAGCTTCTTCTTACTTACTTGAGTCAAATAATTTATGGCATGTACGTTTGGGACATGTCAATTATAAAACCTTGCGGAAAATGATTAACTTGGAAGTACTGCCCAAGTTTGAATGCGAAAAATCAAAATGTCAAACATGTGTGGAATCTAAGTATGTTAAACATCCTTATAAGTCAGTTGAAAGGAATTCAAATCCTTTAGACTTAATTCACACAGATATTTGTGACATGAAGTCAATACCATCTCGCGGTGGAAAGAAGTATTTCATAACTTTTATTGACGATGGTACTCGATATTGCTATGTTTACTTACTGAATAGTAAAGATGAAGCAATAGACGTATTCAGGCAATACAAAAATGAAGTTGAAACGCAACTTAACAAGAAAGTAAAAATGATAAGAAGTGATAGGGGTGGTGAATATGAATCTCCTTTTGAATAAATATGTTTAGAATATGAAATTATTCATCAGACAACAGCCCCTTACACGCCCCAATCTAATGGGATTGCGGAAAGAAAGAATCGCACATTAAAGGAGATGATGAATGCGTTGTTGATAAGTTCTGGTTTGCCACAGAACTTGTGGGGGGAAGCCATTCTTACGGCTAATCGAATATTAAATCGATTGCCCCATAGCCAAACACAATCCATTCCATATGAAAAATGGAAAGGAAGGAAGCCCAACTTGAATTACTTTAAAGTGTGGGGGTGTTTGGCAAAAGTGCAAGTTCCTAAACCCAAAAGGGTAAAGATAGGACCGAAAACCGTTGATTGTGTTTTCATAGGATATGCGATAAATAGTAAAGCATATCGATTTCTGGTTCATAAATCAGAAAATCCCGACATTCATAATAATACGGTTATAGAATCAGATAATGCTGAGTTCTTTGAAAATATATATATCCGTATAAAAAGGAATGTGAGTCGTTTGATGAAGGATCTAAACGACCTCGGGAAGAAACAAAAGAAAGTACATGTAATCAGGAGAATCCAAGACGTAATAAACGTCAAAGAACGTCTACTTCATTTGGACCAGATTTTGTGACTTTCTTATTGGAGAATGAGCCTCAAACATTTAAAGAAGCTATGACTTCTTCGGAATCATTATTTTGGAAAGAGGCAGTCAATAGTGAAATAGAATCCATATTGAACAACCATACATGGGAATTGGTTGATCTTCCTCCTGGAAATAAACCTTTGGGTTCTAAATGGATTTTTAAGAGAAAAATCAAAGATGATGGCATTATTGATAAATTCTAGGCAAGGCTCGTAGTCAAAGGGTATAGACAACGAGAAGGTCTAGACTACTTTGATACATACTCTCCAGTTACAAGAATTACGTCCATACGAATATTGGTAGCATTAGCTGCAGTGTATGGTCTTGAAATTCATCAAATGGATGTTAAGACTGCCTTCTTGAATGGAGAGTTGGAGGAAGAAATTTACATGGAACAACCTGAAGGGTTTGTGGTTCCAGGTAAAGAAAAGAAGGTATGTAGACTTGTTAAGTCTCTTTACGGACTAAAACAAGTACCCAAACAATGGCATGCGAAATTTGACCAAACAATGTTGTCAAATGGTTTTAAGATAAATGAATGTGATAAATGTGTGTACATTAAAAATGTTCCAAATCACATAGTCATTGTTTGCCTATATGTGGATGATATGCTGATAATGAGTAATGATATTGCCAACATAAATGCTACTAAGCGTATGCTCAATAACAAGTTTGATATGAAAGACTTGGGAGTTGCTGATTTAATTCTGGGAATTAAGATCCATAAGACTCCTCAAGGTCTGGCATTGTCACAATCTCATTATATTAAGACAGTACTTGAAAAATTCAAGCACTTGGGCTTTAAAAGTTGCAAAGACTCCAATTGACGTGAATCTTGCATTAGCAAAGAACAAAGGCCAAAGCATATCACAATTGGATTATGCTCGTGTATTGGGATGCTTAATGTATATCATGAATTGTACACGACCAGATATAGCTTGTGCTATAAGTAAACTGAGTCGATATACGAGCAATCCAGGCCAATCTCATTGGATGGCAATGAAACGAGTTTTGGGATATTTAGAACATACCCAGAACTTTGAATTGCACTACAGTAATTTTCCTGCGGTGATTGAGGGATACTGTGATGCAAATTGGATCACCGGTTCAACTGATTCTAAGTCCACGAGTGGATATGTATTCACTATTGGTGGAGGAGCGGTATCTTGGAAGTCGTCCAAACAAACATGTATTGCCCGCTCTACAATGGAGGCTGAATTCATAGCCTTAGATAAAGCCGGTGAAGAAGCTGAATGGCTCCGGAATTTCTTGGAAGACATTCCATTTTGGCCCAAACCGTTGGCACCAATATGCATACATTGTGATAGTCAAGCGGCAATTGGAAGGGCTGGGAGCGTTATGTATAACGGTAAATCTCGTCATATACGACAAAGACATAAAACCGTTAGGCAATTACTCTCTAGAGGAATTATCACGATTGACTATGTAAAGTCAAGTGATAATGTGTCGGATCCACTTACAAAAGGCCTAACTAGAGAGGTAGTTGAGAAATCATCAAGGGGAATAGGGCTATGGCCGAGAACAAGTCATTGTGGCGGTAACTCTACCTAGAAGACTGGAGATCCCAAGATCTAGGTTCAAGGAGATCAAACAAAGTCATTAATGACGGTTCAACATTGTCAAATAAAATTTTAGTCCGTTCTCGTGATGAGACAATGTTCAGTACCAAGGATAAAGCATTAAGGCTTTTTAATAATTTCTAAATTTGATACGGGGTATATCAAATAGTGTATCTACAGGATGACACATTTAGGAATCACCTATGTAAGTGTGAAGTGTTAGCCGCTTCAAGAAGAACTTTGTAAGGCCAGTTCTCTACGCACTTATGAAACCAGGCGGTGTTAAACACAACAATGAGAACCAAAGATGATTAAGGGTTGATTGTGTGACTTATGGTTGTCTAGGTATACACCAAAGATCGACGGTTCAAAGATATCAAATCTACCGATTGACCGAGTATATCCGACATAAGTTTACTACGGAAAGTTCAAAGGGAAACCTACTTATCCAGATGCGATTAATCCTTACTTGTAAATCACACAGTTTTTTCATGCATACTTCTGTGATATAGCCATTCCCCATTCATGTGGGGGATTGTTGAGGTTTTGTTTTTAAGATGAAATATTCTTAAAATGAGGGTGAATGGGAAATGGAGGGAAAATAAAATTTTGAGTAAAATTTTAAGTTTCCCCCTCTTGACAATGAGACATTGTCCCATATTGGAAGAGGAAGACATTTTTAGTGGGTATATATATAATTGCTCTTCTTGTAGCTCTTAAAGAGTTAAGAAGAAAGTAAGCCTCGCGCCGTCGTCGTCGTCGCTCGCTCGGCTCGGATTCGGCTTCGGCTTCGGCTTCGGCTTTGGCTTTGAATTTGGATTTGGATTTGGATTTGGTCAAATGATCGATTGATTGATTAATTTTTTGGACCAAATTTATTTGTTAATAGTAAATATTAACGTAAGATTATCCGCATTTGTAACGGATATTTTTCAATCCGTGTATTGACCATTTGGCAGCCGCCTAATGCTCTTCCCACCATGAAGTGCTTGCTCCACAAACATGAAGTGCTTGCTCCACAAATATGTAATGCTTGCTCCACCATGGAGGGTGGACGTTTGGTCTTCTTCAATATTTTTGCTGCTATATATATGTGCAGCAGATGTTGAAGAAAGACACTCAACACACAACACACAATCCGCTCAACAAATTGGCTATACATTTGCACTCCTTCCTCTCAGCATTTCCATACGATTTTCTGAGTTTATACTCCTTCGTTCTGCATTGTTTTTAACTTCAAACAAAGCAACTGTAAGTGTGATTTGCTACCGAACTTTGTGTTCGCTGAAACACTGGGGTTTGAAGTACCGCTACACCAGTGTGTTATTCGTTCTATCCTGGGAGGAAATAATCCATTACCTTGGGTACTAGGAGGGGATTAAATTCCTTAAGGAAACACTGTGAATTCAGTGGGCTCGAATTTATTATTGTTTCATTACGTTAACTTATATTTTGCAGAATTATTATTTACAAATACAACAATATTGGCGGGAATAACAAGTATGACTGTAAGGGTATAGATAACCCAATAGTATAACGAGGGGTATTATTAGACTATTTTCGAAAAAAGAGGGCTATATTTGATCCTTTGCCGTTTATAAAATAAAGAGATTGACTTATACAAGCATACTTGGTTTGATGGACAGCGCGTCCATTTTCCCCTGAAGGGTGAGCGACGATCGAAACCCAGTCCTTGGATCTTTTCCACTAGTGGGATTTCCCTTGTCGTTGTTGTTGTAAAATGAGACAGAAAAAATATTATTTTTTGTAAATCTACCATGCGAAAAAATCAGTTAAGCAAAATTAGAATGAGAATATAATAGTGCAGTAAATCTAATAATACAGATGTGAAAGTGCAACATTTGTTCTGTATGTTTTAAATGAATATTCCTTAAAACCAAAGCCATATTCCGCGTTCAATTGTCAAATGGACCAACCCTTTTGGGGAAGGGCGACTTCTAACAACGTTGGTACACTTTTAAGGTAATTTGTTTTTTTAAATTTTTGAAGACTCCTTTTGTTTAAAAAGGTGACGCTAATATTATGTAAGAATTCACCGTTTTTAACTATGATTTTAAAGCATTTCTAAGATATTTTACGATAAATTATTAAATATAGGACGTTTTTGTGCTTGCTAAAATTATTAACTTTTGTCTTAAAATTATGAGAAATCAAATTTGAATTCACAAGAAACTTAAATGTCTTGACTCTTGTACTCTAAAAATTATTAAACATAACAATTTTATGTGTTGGTAATAAATTTGCTTTTCTGAAGGAGTGATTTGTGTAAACAATTCCAAAAAAGCGAGTATAATGGCCTGCTTTTTGAGTAATTGAACTTCGTTATTAATGGTAAGAGCGGTTTTGAAAAATCAAACCAAAACGTCAAATTAAAGTTGTCAATTTTTAGGGACCAGTGGTTGAATTTATTTGTGGAAAACCATAATTTTAGTAAATAGAAGTGGTAATGCTAACTAGAATTGGCGACTACTTTGAGCATGCTGAAAATATCTCTTTTGGTATTTCCTTCTTCAAATTATTGTTTACTAAGAGTAGCATTCGTTGCACTCAGTCAAAGTCAATGCTTTCATTTAAGAAATTAAATCAAGTCTACCCAGAAAATTATATAGTATGGGTAGGTGAACTGCTTGCTTGCTTATTTTGCCAAGTGTGTTTTATTTTATCTTCTAAAACCATCTTTCTTATAAATTATTAATTGTAGTTTGTATTTAATATAATGCCCTTCAATTTGGAGCTTGATAATTGAGGGTTTAAAGCTTAATTTGTAGTCTTGTTGGGACACTGGTGATCAAGCTCCACAATTTAAATCGTAGTGTCACAAGTCAGATTTGGTGGTCTTTTAAGCTCTCTTCCTCCTTTATTATTTTTTCTTTAAAAAGGTAAACCTTTTCTCAAATGATAGCGTTTGCACTAAAATATCTAATATTATTTGCAATGACTCATAATATTTAATTACTACTCCGTATTGCTTATGACAGGAACGGCGTGACCTAAAAAGAAAAAGAGAAAGAACTCTCGGTAGAACTAACAACTAACAAGAGGGTAGTGTGTACGCAGACCTTATCCCTACCCTGGGGTAGAGAGGTTGTTTCCAATAGACCTTCGGCATCCTTCCTTCCAAGAACTCCCCACCTTGCTCTTGGGGTGACTCGAACTCACAACCTCTTAGTTGGAAGTGGAGGGTGCTTACCATCAGAGCAACTAACTACTAACTGCAGACTAATTTTTTGACACATCTTAGTCACATTTTCGCGACTTTATAAGCTTTTAACGAAGGGTCAAAAACTAAGAATAACTCTGGAAAAAGAAGACTAAAATTACTCCTTTTAATGCAAAATACTATTAGTTCATGTCTAAGCTTGAGTCGGGAAGAAAACCATTGGCTTTATAGCATTTTGTATTTTTTGACAAATTCAGAATTTAAATCCTACATCTATATTTTACTACTTATAGGTCATTAAGTCAAAGGCGCTTCACTTCTAGGTATCAAAAGTCACCCTCCGTTCTAAAACAAGAATAGACTGGGCTTATAGTCTATTTGGCCAAGTTGCAAAACTCAACTTTGTTGAAGATGAGTTAGTTGGAAAGCAAGTTGTGGCTGTGGGGCCCACCTAATGTTAAATTATTATAATCTATGTAGGTGGTTAGGCGGTTAGAGTAGTTAGGCATCAGTAGAGTAGCGTGTATAAATACATTGTAATTGTACATGATTAGATACAATTCAATGAAGAAGATAATTTTTTATTTCCACAAATTCTCTCTCTAAAGCTCACAACATCTTTTTCTTTAATTCACTCTCAAACTAAAGCTTCCATCCATGGAAGTTATCATGGTATTAGAGCCTACGACACGAGTCGCCAGCTATTAACAACTCGATTCATCTTCATAACCACCTCAGTTCTCTCAATTTTGGAGTGAAACTGTCTCAGAGTGATTTGAATCGAAATTAGGTTTTCATTTGTGAAACTTGTGAAAATTGCATGACTTTGCTTGAAATTCTGCATCATCCATGGCGATTGGTGATGAAACCAGCACTACGTTGGTTGGACCTACTGTCGGGACCTCTTATAATGCAGTTGCTCGCAATCACAGCAATGACTTCCCCACAGTTGATCACAACCATCCTCTGTACCTGCATCCAACAGACACTCAAGGTAGCTCTTTAATTTCACTTCAACAAACATGATCTGAAAACTATACAATTTGGAGTAGATCTATGAGAATTGGACTTCTAGGTAAAAGCAAACTAGGTTTTGTTGATGGTTGATTCCCTAAGTCTCAGTTTGAGCTAGAATTACATGATCAATGGGAGAAGGTGAATGTTGTGGTCCTATCATGGATCATGAATGCAGTTCGACCAGGGTTGCTGAGTAGTGTTGTGTATGCGTCAAATGCACAAAAAGTCTGGGAGGATCTAAGAGAAAGGTTTGACAAGGTAAACGGTGCTAGAGTTCAATATTTGCACAAGGAAATTCACTCCCTTACTCAGGGGACAATGACTGTGACAAACTATTTCTCCAAACTTAGGGACCTTTGGGATGAGTTTGATGTTATAATGCCATGTCCTAGTTGTCCTTGTCCTGAATCAAAGAGGTATCTCTAGTACTTTGAGTACCAAAGACTAATGCAGTTCTTAACTGACTTAAATGAATTCTATAGCCAAGTTAGGAGTCAGATTACAATGATGTATCCTACTCCATCTTTGAACCAAGCATACATAATGATAATAGACCAAAAGGAACCTAGCTAATTACACACCAATGTCACAAATCACTGAATCATTTGAGAGCACAACTTTGTTCAGCAACAAAGGAGGATATCATGCTAATACCAATTTCAAACCTATGCCCAGAAAAAGTACTCTGGTCTATGAATACTGTCATCTCAAAGGTCACACTAAAAAAATTATTACAAGCTAGTAGGTTATCCACCAGACTTCAAGTCCAAGAGAAGAGGAGGCACTGCTGGGAATATTCTCTCCTACACAAATCAAACCAACTCTAACTCCTATGCAAATCAGACTAGCTGGATTACACCTAATGCAGGAGAAGCTACATATGGAGCCAGCAATGCTGGAATGAAAGAAGAACAACAACCTGCAGTTAGAGGACGTTTCACTTCAATGGCAATGCCAGCATCTCCACATGCTCCTACTGCATTCTTTACACCAGAAAAGTACCAGCAGATACTTTAGCTGCTCAACAAGGGACCAGATGAAGGATCCTCAACCAAGGCAATTATTGCAGGTACACAAACCGACCTAATGTCTATCTATAATAATATGGAGTGGATTGTGGACACAGGTGCATCTAATTATATGGCATCTAACTTACAAATGTTAAAAGCATACATGCTAGTGCCACAATCAGACAAGAGCATAGTTCACTTACCTACAGGAAATATAGTCTCAGTCACACATAGAGGATTGGCTTATGTGTTTAAGAACCAAGACATATCTAATGTGCTATATATACCTGAGTTTAAGTTCAATCTTCTCTCTGTGTCCAAACTCACTAAAGAACTAAAATTCCTGGTAATGTTCTTTCCTGACTTCTGTATCTTCCAGGACCTCTTCAGTGGACAGGTAAAAGGTATTGGTAGAGAGAAGCATGGTCTCTATGTGTTACAAGAGAGGCATGAGAAGGGTTCAAGTTAAGGTTTAAATCAACAAGTAACTACTAGCACTAGTACAAGTTATTTGAATAAGACTAGTCATGCTCACATATCTATTGTTTCTGATTCTAGTAGCCTATGGCACAAGAGACTAGGTCATGCACCACTAAAAATAATAAGGAAACATGAAGCACTTAAACATCTGAAGGCTGATGCACATCAATATTGTATTGTTTGTCCCTTAGCCAAACAAACAAAGTTACTTTTTCAGCTGAGCTCTATTGTGTCTAAATCTGCTTTTGATTTACTTTATTGTGACATTTAGGTCCCTTACAGAGTTTTCACCTATGATGGAAAAGGTACTTTGTCATTGTTGTAGATGATTATACCAGATTCACCTGGATATTCCTGATTCGGTCTAAGTCTGACACTATAGTTGTGCTTAGAAAATTCTTTGTCAAAGTACATAACATTTTCTCTACCTCTGTTAAAACACTTAGAACATAGAATGGCTGTGAGTTTTTTAGCACAGAATTCAAGGGACTTCTCTCAATTCTTGGTATTGAACACCAAAGCACTATTGTGTACACCCCACAACAGAATGGAGTAGCTGAAAGAAGACACAAAACCATCCTTGAAATAACTAGAGGATTATGGTTTCAGGCAGACATTCCTTTAAGGTTCTGGGGTGAGTGTGTCACCACTGTTGTTTATCTACTCAACAGGTTACCCTCCAGAGTTGTTGGCTTCAAATCATCATTTGAGATGCTTTATTTGCATGCTCTCTCTCTCTCAGTCATCTAAAGGTCATAGGCTATCTTTATTATGTAGCTGTTCCAAAATATACTGACAAATTTGCCTCAAGGGCCATTCCTACAGTTCTCATGGGGTATGCACCTTCTTAGAAAGGGTATAAGCTATATGATATCCAGTCCAAGACACTCTTTGTGAGCAGAAATGTGATGTTTCAAGAGTCTATCTTTCCATTCAAGCAACGAAAGTTTGCAGGCAATCCTGTGTTTCCAGTACTAGATATACTATCACCTATGGCATCTAATGACACTAAGAATCAACCAGTTGCTTGCTCACCTGGTACTTCTAATAGCTTAACTCAGGGGGGATATTAACTCACCTCCTTCCTCTACTGCAGTTCATGAGGAGTCATCCTCTACTGAAGCAAATCCAACTCTTCATATTACAGCTTATAATTCATCACCACTCAATTCTGATACAGCCCAAGAGCTCATGAGGTATGGTAGACCAAGCAGACCTTATGTATGGTTGCAAGATTATGTCACTAAACCAGCAACTCATACATGTCCTTATCCTATCTCATCCTATGTAACCTACTCCAAGTTGACGATACCTTATCAACATCTACTGGCACTTCACTCAGCTATTCCTGAACCTAAGTCCTTTAAAGAGGTTGTCTCAGATCCCAATTGGGTGTAGGCCATGAAGTAGGAAGTAACAGCTCTTGAAGACAACAACACCTAGACCATTGCCGACCTACCTCCTGAAAAGTCTCTTATTGGGTGCAAGTGAATTTTTAAGGTTAAGTACAGGGCTTCAGGTGAAGTTGAAAGGTATAAGGCCAGATTGGTGGCCAAAGGGTACAACCAGAAAGAAGGGCTTGACTACACTGAGACCTTCTCTCCAGTGGCAAAAATGGTCCCTGTGAGGTCTGTTATAGCTCTAGCTGCCTCTCTGAATTGGCAGATTTACCAAATGGATGTACACCATGCATTCCTCAATGGTGATCTTCTTGAGGAAGTGTATCTGCATATTCCTGAAGGCTTTTGCAGACAGGGGGAGACTCAGAAGGTCTGCAAACTCTAAAAGTCATTGTATGGCCTTAAAGATGCCCCAAGATAATGGAATATGAAGTTAACAGAAACTCTAGTGGAGATGGGATTCCAGCAAAGTCACTTTGACTATTCTTTCTTCACTAGAAAAGCAAAGTGTGACATAGTTGTAATCTTAGTCTATATGGATGATTTGATCATCACAGGCAACAATCCTAGTCAATTAAACCAAACAAGAGATGACCTACGGACTAGGTTCAAAATGAAGGACCTTGGGGAGCTGAAGTTTTTTTTGTGCATTTAATCTGCTAGGTCCAAAGAAGGGATAGTAATGAATCAGAGGAAGTATGCTATGGAGCTGATTTCTGAGTCTGGCCTAAGTAGAGTAAGGACTGCTGGTACTCCTCTTAAAATCAACCAAAAACTAACATCAGCAGACTACGACAGTTGGATAACAACTAATGCAGCATATGAGGTATTGAAAGATCCTAGCAGTTATTAAAGACTGGTAGGGAGGTTGTTGTACCTCACCATGACCAGACCTACCCTTGCCTTTGCAGTACATGTCCTTAGCCAGTTTGTGCATTGTCCAAAAGTGTCACATACGGAAGCAACCCTTAAGGTGGTAAGATACATCAAGGATGGGCCTTGGTTAGGTCTCCTGATGCCTGCTAATAGCACAAACACTTAGAGTCTACTGTGATTCAGACTGGGGAGCTTGCCTGCAAACCAGAAGATCAGTCACTGGTTATTTAGTAAAGTTTGGAGATGCATTGATATCATGGAAGTCCAAGAAACAAGAGACAGTTTCTAGGAGCTTAGCAGAAGCATAATTCAGAAGCATGGCTGTATGTGCTGCTGAAGTAACTTGGTTAGTAGGACTCTTTGGAGAGCTTGGAGTGAAGATTGAACTACCTATTGAGCTACTCTATGATAGTAAGGCTGCAATTCAGATTGCAGCCAACCCAATCTTTCACGAAAGAACAAAATATATATACATAGATTGTCATTTTGTGAGGGAAAGAATATTACAAGGAGTAATGAAGACTAAACACATATCTACAAAAGAGCAATTGGCTGATCTCCTGACTAAGAGCTTGGGCAAGCTACAACATGACTATCTGTTGAGAAGTTTAGGAGTGAAGAACTTGTTCAAGCCATCATCTTGAGGGGGAGTGTTGAAGATGAGTTAGTTGGAAAGCAAGTTGTGGCTGTGGGACCCACCTAATATTAAGTTGATATAATCTATGTAGGTAGTTAGAGTAGTTAGGCATAAGTAGAGTAGCGTGCATACATACACTATAATTGTACATGATTAGATACAATTCAATGAAGAAGATAATTTTTCATTTCCAGAAATTCTCTCTCTAAAGCTCACAACATCTTCTTCTTTAATTCACTCTCAAACTAAAGCTTCCATCCATGGAAGTTATCAAACTTAATATTTTGAGAAGTATTTTTTCTTAAAAGTATTTTTTTCAAAAGTACTTTTGGTGAGAAGCAATTTACGTTTGGCTAATTAATTTGAAAAGCACTTCTGAGCAGCAATTAGTGTTTGACCAAGCTTTTAAAAGTTGATTCTAAGTATATTTTTCAAAAAAGTGCTTTTGGAGAGAAGTTACTTTTTTCTGCTTCTCCAAAACTGCTTATGCTTCTCCTCAAAAGTACTTTTTTTTCCTTCCAAAAGTTTTTCCAAACACTTCAAGTTTTTAAAAAAAGCGAAAAAAGTACTTATAGGATTGGAGAAGCTTGGCCAAATAGGCTATTAATCTGCCACCAATTGGAATTATAACTTTATTTTGTCACGACTCATTTTCTGAACAAGTCGTGACCGGCACCCGATCACTAAACATGACCGAGCGAACCATCTGTGCTTACCAAATCTATTATAACTTCAAACTTTATATGCAGCAAGGCAATACTTTAACCAAATACTTTTGATTAATTTAAATACTTAAAATAAATCAAATTCAAAACTTTATTCGTAGTAACTACTGAAATACTACTAAATTATTATAAAAAATATCTGAATCTTAACCCACTGACTGTGTCTATGAAGCCTCTACTGATAAACTGACGCACTGCTCAGGACATGAGATTTCCTGGCCAGTTCTCTAAGTGAACAAAGAAATAACTAAATAAAGATAACACTAAGGAGTACTCCACCAACAACAGCGGAGCTCACCAATAGCACTGGAAGTGAGGGAAGTCCTAACCCGTAGCCTGCTCGCCTGCAAAACCGGTTCCTACGTTGTACCGCATACCAATTTAGGTTCCCAAAAGAGAACGTCAGTACCATCCATTGTACTCGGAGTCTCAAAGACAGGGACGAAACTTTAATAACATATACATTACAAGCAAAGATTCTAAATACATGTAAAATATAAAGCTTATAAGAACAATTCTAAAATAATTGCATAATAGCAGTTTATGAATATTCTAAAAGAAATTCTTTCTTTTTTTCTTTTAAAAAAAAAATCCATCACTTTATACTTTGGGAGTTCCAACTATCCTGACTTAATTCTGTCTCAGTCACCGTGTGATCGGCACGGGTTCGATCCCAACCTGATCGAATAGGCCCAATCCACAAGGTGCCACTCGCTTCATGGTTCTCAGCGCTCATGTGCTATACCTTAGCTTGGCTAGGCAAATTCTCAGCAATGAGACCCTCGACTCGTGTGCTCCCTACTTTGGCACAAGTAGTTTCAGGAAGTCAACGCCTTGGTCAGGACCCTCGGCCTGGACGATGACCCCTTCTCAGAATAGAGGATACTCCCAAAAATCTTTTCTTTCTAAAACTTCTTCTTGTGACTTTTCAAGTCTAAATCTTTTCTGAAACACCCTATGCATACTCATGCTGGCATCCTTAAATGTAAAGCATGGTATAAGAATGAAATAAATATTCAAAAGTATATCTAAAGATTCTTGCTCCTTCATGAATTTTCAACATGAAAATGGCATATAAGAATAACACAAAAATCTGAAAATTTATGCATATATATCATAATAAATCATCTAAACTTTAGCTAGAACAATTCTAAGTTAATAAGTACTCACTCGCTCCAATTAAGTACATATAAACTCTTTTAAGTAATTCAGCAAACACCTTGTATGCGTGATTTTGTGAGTTAAGCCACTTTAGTAAAGGGTTATATCAACTCACCTCAAAACTTCTTGAGCCAATACGTAGGCCCCAGTCCAATTTATACCCGTCAAATAATCTATTCTACAACAACCACTGCATTTTAATCAATTTTAAAGTTTCACACCTAAACATGAAATTTACTGTTGATACAGAGAAAGAAGAGAATTAACTATTCAATTCTTACTGGTTACTACTGTAGGATAATTGACAATAGGAAATTTTGTATACCTGAGTTCAAGAATAAGTGATTTGTAAAGAAACCTAAATATCCTGTTGCCTGCGCGAGTACTGAGCAGCAAGGCTCTGTTTCACGATTTTTGTGTTTCGTGCGTGAACAAACGCTTGTTGTGTTTCTTTGTATAAACCCTTTTTAATACTTTTGCCTTCCACGGTCCTTTATGGGCCAAGGCCTTTCACGTGCTCTCTTTTCTTGTTTCCCTTTTGTTTGTTTTTTGTTTTGTTTTTTTTTTGTTTTTTTTACTAGTGTTTAATTATACCTACTTTTAATAGTTAATAATATTAAAATTATTAATATTTTCCCTAATTGTATATCCAATTATTTACAAATAGAGAAGTAACTCAAAAATCAATCACAAGGGTTTAAATCCGTAATAGAAGTATAATTTAAGATAAAAATAATTTAAATTATATATTTAGCGAGTTTTGAAACTTCTACAGATTTGAGGAGTGTTACAATCTTCCCTCCTTAAAAACATTCGTCCTCGAATGTTGCTAAGGCCTTATTCTTAAGCTAATAATCATTCTTCAAGTCCTTGAACTTTTTAAGGTTTCTTAGCACTACTCACTTTCCCAAGGGACTCAAAATTTTTGCTAACTCCCTAAATTTTCAAAACTTTCGGCAGAGTCTCCCCTGTAAATTGGACTATCCAAAAATATCCCAGTTACCAATACCACAACTACACCAACAACAACAAAATATACCATAACAGGCCATTCGTAGGCACCATACACAACTCATAAACTAATTACTCACACTCCGGCAAGGAGGTACCACAATAACCAACCAAAATCTAAAGCACAACACTTCAGCAAAAAGTAAATAACTTTAATGAATTAAATATACTCTGGCATGGCACTAAATTATTAAATAACTAAATATACTCTGATAGAAACTAAATTACTCAACAACTAAGTGTAATCTAGCAATGACATAAACACATGCTAACTTGTATTTAATAAATAAAATATATATGCCAAGCTAAACTTAGGTTCACATACCTTTTTTCTCAAATAAATATGGATATTTCTTCCTCATATCTTCCTTGACCTCCCACGTAGCTTATTTTGAATCATGATTACTCCACAAAACTTTTATCGATGCTATATCTTTTGTTCTCAACTTTCTTACTTGCCTATCGAGAATTTCTATAGGTACCTCTTCATAAGTCAAGC
The DNA here is from genome assembly GCF_000390325.3 of Nicotiana tomentosiformis. Taxonomy (NCBI): domain Eukaryota; kingdom Viridiplantae; phylum Streptophyta; class Magnoliopsida; order Solanales; family Solanaceae; genus Nicotiana; species Nicotiana tomentosiformis. Next base: position 50,593,018 of record NC_090812.1, read on the forward strand.
CTTCTTTAATTTCTATGGTATCGGCAGGTATTATATGCGACTCATTATGAATGTACTTTCTAAGCATAGACACATGAAAAACAGGATGAACAGAGGACAACTCAACGGGCAACGCTAGCTCATAAGCCACGTTTCCCTTCTTTTCTATAATCTCATAAGGTCTAATAAATCTAGGACTAAGTTTCCCCTTCCTACCAAACCTCATAACTCCTTTCATTGGTGAAACTTTCAAAAATACCTTGTCACCAACCATGAACTCTAAGTCACGATGCCTCTTGTCAGAATAGGACTTTTGACGATTCTGAGCCGCTTTCAGTCTTTCTCTGATTAGCTGGACTTTCTCTAAGACCTCACAAACAAACTCTAGACCAATCAATGAAACCTCTGCTGGTTCAAACCAACCCACTGGAGACCTACATCTTCGCCCATACAACGCTTCATAAGGAGCCATACCAATACTGGCCTGATAGTTGTTATTGTAATCAAATTCTATAAGTGGCAAGTGATCATCCCAATTACCTCCAAAATCTATAACACATGCCCGCAGCATATCTTCGAGTGTCTGAATGGTCCTTTCTGCCTGGCCATCGGTCTGTGGATGGAAAGCGGTGCTCAAATTGACCTTGGTACCTAATCTTTTCTAAAATGCCTCCCAAAAATGCGCCGTGAACTGAGGGCCTCTGTTTGATATGATTGAAACTGGAGTACCATGCAATCGGACTATTTCTTTGACGTACAACTGCGCATATTGCTCTGCGGAATCTGTCGTCTTTACTGGTAGGAAATGCGCGTACTTTGTCAGTCGGTCTACAATAACCCAAATTGAATCATGCTTATGGTATGTGCGAGGTAGACCTACTACGAAATCCATATTAATCATCTCCCATTTCCACTGTGGTATTTCTATATCTTGACTAGGCCACCAGGCCTCTGATGCTCATCTTTGACTTGCTGGCAATTCAAACATTTAGCCACATGATCTGCTACTTGCTTCTTCATGCCTTTTCACCAATACAACCCTTTCAAGTCCAGATACATTTTGGTAGCACCTGGGTGGATAGAGTACCTCGAGCTGTGAGTTTCTTCCATTATGGACTTTCTAAGACCATCTATATCAGGCACACATAACCGATCATTCAACTTTAAAACTCCGTCACTTCCTAGAGTGAAAACAGTGATTTATTTGTTTCTGACTCCTTCTTTTAACTTCACTAAGTACGGATCTTCGTCTTGCTTAGCCTTAACATGCGCAACAAGGGAGGATTGTGCTAAGGCATAAGCAGTTATATCTCCTTCTTCGGTCTCATCCAATCTAATCCCTTCATTTGCTAGTTTTTGAATTTCTTGACCCAAAGATCGCCTTTGTACTGCAAGATGGGCCAAGACACCCATTGACTTCCTACTAAGTGCATCTGCTACCACATTAGCTTTGCCCGGGTGATAAAGGATATTGATGTCATAATCTTTCAATAGCTCAAGCCACCTTCTTTGTCTCAAATTTAATTCTTTTTGCTTGAAAATGTACTGGAGGCTTTTGTGATCTGTAAACGCTTCAGAATGCTCGCCATAAAGGTAGTGTCGCCATATCTTTAATGCAAATACCACTGCTGCAAGTTCCAAGTCGTGAGTGGGGTAGTTCTTTTCATGATTCTTTAACTGCCTGGAAGCATAAGCAATAACTTTTCCATCTTGTATAAGAACACAACCAAGACCCACTCTAGAGGCATCACAATACACTATGAATCCACCTGAACCTGTCGGCAAGGTTAACACAGGTGTAGTGATCAACCTCTTCTTTAACTCTTGAAAACTCTGCTCACAAGCGTCTGACCACTGGAACTTAACTGCTTTCTGAGTCAACTTAGTTAATGGAGCTGCAAGTAAGGAAAATCCCTCTACAAACCTTCTATAGTATCCAGCTAACCCCAAGAAACTCCTGATTTCGGTTGGCGTTGTCGGCCTAGGCAAGTTCTTGACTGCTTCTATCTTCTAAGGATCTACTTTTATGCCTTCACTAGATACCACATGGCCTAAGAATGCCACGGACTGCAACCAGAACTCACATTTTGAAAACTTGGCATAAAGCTCATTCTCCTTCAAGGTCTGCAAGGCTATCCTGAGGTGTTCGGCATGTTCATCCTTGCTCTTAGAGTATACCATAATATCATCTATAAACACGATAATAAAGGTATCAAGGAATGGCTTGAAAACTCTGTTCATGAGATCTATGAATGCAGCTGGAGCATTTGTCAACCTGAAGGACATTACTAGAAATTCATAGTGCCCGTAGCGAGTTCTAAAGGCTGTTTTAGATATATCCTCTTCTCTGATTCTCAACTGGTGGTACCCCGACCTCAAGTCTATCTTTGAAAAGTACTTTGCACCCTGAAGTTGATCAAATAAATCATCAATTCTTGGAAGTGGGTACTTATTCTTAATGGTAACTTTATTCAACTGCCGATAGTCAACGTACATTCTGAGAGACCCATCTTTCTTCTTGACAAACAGGACCGAGGCACCCCATGGTGAAACACTCGGCCTGATGAAGCCCTTGTCAAGAAGGTCTTTCAACTGTTCTCTCAACTCATTAAGTTATGCTGGAGCCATCCTATAAGGAGGTATAGATATGGGTTGAGTGCCTGGCATGAGATCGATGCCAAAGTCTATGATTCTTTCAGGAGGAAGTCCGGGAAGGTTATTTGGGAAAACTTCTGGAAATTCTCTAACAACTGGCGCAGAGTGAAGAGCTGGTAGTTCTGATTCTGGATTATTTATATGAGCCAAATAGGCGAGACACCCCTTACCGATCATTCGTTGTGCCTTAAGGTAAGAAATAAACTTACCTACCAGCGATGCTGAACTACCCTTCCACTCTAAGACTTCTTCATTTGAAAATTGGAACCTGACTATCTTGGCACGACAATCTAACATGGCATAACAAGAAGACAACCAATCCATACCCATGATCACATCGAAATCTACCATTTCTAACTCTATGAGATCGGCCTCGGTGTTGCGACCTTGGACTAAAACTATACAACCTCTATAGAATCTTGTGACTTTCACTGACTCGCCAACTGGAGTAGATACTAGGAATGGCTCACTAAGTTTTTCCGGTTCTAGCCCGAGGTTAATTGCAAAGTATGGAGTCACATATGAAAATGTTGAACCTGGATCCATTATGGCATAAGCGTTATGTGAGCAGACTAGAAGTATACCTGTAATAACTTCTGCAGATGCCTCTGCACTCTGACGATCAAGAGTAGCAAACAAATGGGGTTGTCCCCCTCCTTGAGTAACTCGATCTGCACCTCTGCCTGCTCCATGCCCGGCTTGATTATAAGAACCACGAGCCTATGGTGGTGTAACTGTAGTAGCTGAGGAACTAGAAGGACGAGTTGATCCACCACTGAAATTACGTCGTAACTTTGGGCAGTTGGCCTTTATATGACCAATGTCTCCGCAATGATAGCAACCATGAAACCCGAGCTTGCACTGACCTGAATGTTGACGCTTACATGTTCCACAAAGACCTTGTTGTTGTGAATGTTGCTCAGCATGACTCTGGCTATGTGAGGATGTTGTCCTAAAATTCTGATTCTGGCGGGACTGATTTTCATAACTCTGAGTACGTCTGAAGGAATACCCACCACCTGACTGATGACTGGACTGAGCTGGTGCTAATGACTCCTTATTAGAGGAACCCCTTCCACCTCCGCTGGATGTACCATTAAACCTGCCCCGCTGTCCGGGCTTTCTTGTTTTGCTCTTTTTCTTCTCTCTTTTGTTGTCTATCTTTTTCTAAGTGCTTGGCTAATCCCACAACAAAGGAGAAAGCTGTCATTCCTACCGCTGCAGCTGATGTCGTATCCTTAATGTGGTAAGCCAAACCGCCAACAAACCTGCGAATCTTTGCTTTTTCTGTCTTAACCATGTGAGGAGCATGTTTAGCCAACCTTATGAATTCCATGTAGTACTCTTGCACACTTTTATTCCCTTACTTGAGTTGTTCGAACTCTGTAGCCTTAGCTTCCCTATCCTCTTCCGGGATAAAGTTAGCCATGAAGGCCTCTTCAAATTCTTCCCAAGTAGGCGGGCCATCATCTTCATCTCTTTCCTTTTCCCACATCTCAAACCAAGCGCCAGCCACATCTCTAAGCTGGTAAGCAGCCAGCTCCACAGCTTCATCATCAAATGCCTTCATCGCTCGGAGGGCTTTCTTGACACCCTCCAGCCACAACATTGGATCTTCATCAGCTATAGAACCATGGAACAATGGAGGAGTCAACTTTAAAAATTCATTCACTCTTGAGGACTCAGGATTGTTCTGTCTATTTGATTGAGGTGGAATCTCATCTCTTCTCTTGTTCTGGTTGGCCATGAAGGCTTTAAACATCTCCATAGCACTATTGACAGCATTAAACATCTGACCCATCTCTGGAGATATAGTTGTCTGAGCTGGAGCTGCTGTTGGGGGCGGCACTGGATCCTGAGATACTGGATCATCATGCTCCACCCCTTCTTCATGTTCAACCCGGGGTACTTGAACCCCCTTTGTGGATTTACCCTTTCTTTTCTGAGTTGAAGCCTTCTCAGTTCTACCTTGAGCCACAATAGTAGCAATAGTTTCTTGAGCAGCATCCTGAGTGTCGGTGTCAGAGTTGCAAGTTCGAGCCATTTCTGTGAGTTTTAGAGAAACGAATACATTAGATAATTTCTTAGAGGTAGGCTCTACTGCACGATCTAAAGTATGAAAAAAAAAATGAGACTTTTCCTAAATGCTTGTAGCCTTCTGTTTATAAGTATGGCGCGCTTCATACCCATAAATAAGACTCTACTAACACGGCTTCATAGACCCCTAGGACTCCATAAACCTGAGGCTCTGATACCAAGTTTGTCATGACCCATTTTCTGAACAAGTCGTGACCGGCACCCGATCACTAAACATGACCGAGCGAACCATCTGTGCTTACCAAATCTATTATAATTTCAAACTTTATATGCAACAAGGCAATACTTTAACCAAATACTTTTGATTAATTTAAATATTTAAAATAAATCAAATCTAAAACTTTATTCGTAGTAACTACTGAAATACTACTAAATTATTATCAAAAATATCTGAATCTTAACCCACCGACTGTGTCTATGAAGCCTCTACTGAAAAACTGACGCACTGCTCAGGACATGAGATTTTCTAGCCAGTTCTCTAAGTGAACAAAGAAATAGCTAAATAAAAATGACACTAAGGAGTACTCCACGAACAACAGCGGAGCTCACCAATAGCACTGGAAGTGAGGGAAGTCCTAACCCGTAGCCTGCTCGCCTGCAAAACCGGTTCCTACGTTGTACTGCATACCAACGTAGGTTCCCAAAAGAGAACGTCAGTACCATCCATTGTACTCAGTGAGTCTCAAAGACAGGGACGAAACTTTAATAACATATACATTACAAGCAAAGATTCTAAATGCATGTAAAACATAAAGCTTGTAAGAACAATTCTAAAATAATTGCCTAATAGCAGTTTATGAATATTCTAAAAGAAATTTTTTTTTTTTTTCTTTTAAAAAAAAAATCCATCACTTTATACTTTGGGAGTTCCAACTATCCTGACTTAATTCTGTCTCAGTCACCGTGTGATCGGCACGGGTTCGATCCCAACCTGATCGAATAGGCCCAATTCACAAGGTGCCACTCGCTTCATGGTTCTCAGCGCTCATGTGCTATACCTTAGCTTGGCTAGGCAAATTCTCAGCAACGAGACCCTCGGCTCGTGTGCTCCCTACTTTGGCACAAGTAGTTTCAGGAAGTCAACGCCTTGGTCAGGACCCTCGGCCTGGACGATGACCCCTTCTCAGAATAGAGGATACTCCCAAAAATCTTTTCTTTCTAAAACTTCTTCTTGTGACTTTTCAAGTCTAAATCTTTTCTGAAACACCCTATGCATACTCATGCTGGCATCCTTAAATGTAAAGCATGGTATAAGAATGAAATAGATATTCAAAAGTATATCTAAAGATTCTTGCTCCTTCATGAATTTTCAACATGAAAATGGCATATAAGAATAACACAAAAATCTGAAAATTTATGTATATATATCATAATAAATCATCTAAACTTTAGCTAGAACAATTCTAAGTTAATAAGTACTCACTCGCTCCAATTAAGTACATATAAACTCTTTTAAGTAATTCAGCAAACACCTTGTATGCGTGATTTTGTGAGTTAAACCACTTTAGTAAAGGGTTATATCAACTCACCTCAAAACTTCTCGAGCCAATACGTAGGCCCCAGTCCAATTTATACCCGTCAAATAATCTATTCTACAACAACCAGTGTATTTTAATCAATTTTAAAGTTTCACACCTAAACATGAAATTTACTGTTGATACAGAGAAAGAAGAAAATTAACTATTCAATTCTTATTGGTTACTACTGTAGGATAATTGACAATAGGGAATTTTGTATACTTGAGTACAAGAATAAGTGATTTGTAAAGAAACCTAAATATCCCGTTGCCTGCGCGAGTACTGAGCAGCAAGGTTCTGTTTCACGATTTTGTGTTTCGTGCGTGAACATACGCTTGTTCTGTTTCTTTGTATAAACCCTTTTTTAATACTTTTGCCTTCCACGGCCCTTTATGGGCCAAGGCATTTCACGTGCTCTCTTTTCTTGTTTCCTTTTGTTTTCTTTTTTTTTTCTTTTTTTTTACTAGTGTTTAATTATACCTACTTTTAATAATTAATAATATTAAAATTATTAATATTTTTCCTAATTGTATATCCAATTATTTACAAATAGAGAAGTAACTCAAAAATCAATCACAAGGGTTTAAATCCGTAATAAAAGTATAATTTAAAATAAAAATAATTTAAATTATATATTTAGCGAGTTTTGAAACCTCTACACATTTGAGAAGTGTTACATATTTAGACAGGGCTTGACCGCCTACTAAAGAGCCTTTAGGTAACTTCATTGAAATGGCTTATAATAATTTCGATCATTATCTCACTTGACAATGGAAGTTCACTTGCTTAACATAGTTTTCTAGCTAATTGTACCTTCTCTTATTCAATTAGTATGCGTTCCATTAAGTAATTTTTCTGTTTTTTAATCTTGACCAATTTATGATATTCTTGGCTTTCAGGGTTAACATCACAAATATGCCCTCATGAAGACAATACCCCGACCTAGGCGACTTCCTAATTTTAAAAAACTCTAAATTTATGTCTAAGCTCAATTTTTCATTGCAAAATTAAACATTACTATATAAAATTTATGTATCGAGAAATTACATAAGAATATTGTTACAAAATAATATGGACGGAAAACATTATTATCTTTTGATAATCAAACATGCAATCTAAGAGATGAAAATAGAATCCGAGAGGTGAAGAGTTAACCTCTGTGGAGTGGATGAGAAGGGACATGAAGAGGTAATCATGGATTATAGTTGTTAAAATATTTTATTTTCACTTGATGATTATATCAACTAATGAATACATAATAAGTGTTATTATATATAATTTCATAAATTAACCATGACTAATTATTGAGTATATTTTTTGTCTCAATTTATATTGTATCATAATAAATTAATTTATGTTTACATAGACACATAGAGTAGATAAGTATTTTATAGAGAGTGGTCGGTGTTTGAATGGTAAAATGTCCAAAATGTCCTTTTTCATTCTAGCCGCGTTGATGTGAACTTCCTAACAAGAATAGTGAAACGAAAAAAAGAAAGAAAGAAAAATTAAATGAAAAAAAAAAAAAAAAAAGAGGTAATAGTGACGAAAGAAACTGATATCATATGGACCAATTGGGAACTGGGGGACCATTCATCTGCCTAGTCATCTTCTACTTGTCCTTTTATGTCATGCTGTTAAAGGTCTTTTGTACTACAACTTCTATTATTCAATCTTTTTTTTAATTTTGCTGGGGTACATGTAACATGTAACCAGTGGCAGGTACACATTTTTTTAATTTTCTAACCAAATTCAATAATATTATCTCGTTTTCCACGACTCTGAATATATCTCTGTCTCTTCCTTTCTCTCTTTCCTTGTACCATCTTCAACCATTCCCTTCATTTTCTTCTTCTCCTCCTTTTCTTTTCAATATTGAAGCTGAGAATCAAAGAATTTTCGAACCCATATAGATTATTCAGTGGAAGATTCAGTTGAAAAGAAAAAAGGTGCAGTTTTTATTTTTATTTTTTTAAAAATCTCCCGTTGTTTTCATGTTATTATTCATTTATTCTGCTAGAATCTTGTGTTATCTAATGGTTGATTTATCTTTCTCTGTTTATAATTCTTAATTGTTCGGTTTTGAGAAGTTTTTGCTACTAATTGTTACACTACTAGTATATTTTTTGTTTTTGTTCTTGGCTAGATTATATTGCTGATAATTGTTTATATCAATTGGATTAAGATTTTGTTACTTTTGAGGTTTGAGTTCAAATTTTGTTTTGTGAAAAATGAAAGTTTGTTGCCTAAAAGGGTATCAGCTAAGTTGTCTCCTGTTTATGTAAATTGAGTATTGTTTTTTATTTTTGCTTTTTGAGTGATTTTTTCTCTCCAGAAATCACTAGTTTTAGGTCAACTTTGAAGGCTGCCATGATTTACAAGTATAACAATTTCTGAAGATCATTAGTGTTTGGCCCTTAGTTTTTTGGTGGGGTCACGTTATTAAAGAATTAAATAAATCCTTTACCTAAAAATGATATGTGAAAGAAAAGGTAAAAAGATTCAAAGATTCTGCAGAAAGTCCCTCAAGGTTAATTCAGATTCTTCTTGTCTCTTTATCTTGAGCTGACTATTGATAAGAGAACTTTAAGAATATTCCGTCACTTCTTCAGAAAAGGTGTCTTTTGTTATTGTTAAGCTAGCTTGATTATTTATATCCTTATTAGAGATTCCCCTGTCCAATTTTCTACTCCAAAGATGGTTGATTTTCTTGCTTTAACTCTTAACTCCTCTCCTTCTACTATTACTTTTGAACGTTAAAAAAAGATAAAGAATCAAAAGGTGAACTTCTTGACTCCTTTTAGCTCATTGTATTGTTATCGGATAACTGGATATGTCGCTGTAGGGGTAGATGCCAACCATCTCTTCTTTCTAGGAACACTTGTAGTCTTGTACTATTACTGGGTTTTTTATAAGTATATGTTGTTTCTCCAGAATTTAATGGCTAACAAAAATTCTCCCTTTTGACGACTGCCCTGCCTTAGCTACTTTACAAACACTACCTATGGATTGTCTCCTTTTTTATATACTATATGGTTATTTTTCTGTCGAGTCAGAGTATAATGTCTCTTAAGTAATGTGCCCTTCCTTGAGACCTCTCTGGTGGGTTAAAACTTGAAATGATTGGCTGATAAATAATTTTTTTTATATTGGTCCGATGTCCTTAAGATGATTATGTCACTCATAGAGGTTTTATTTTTGTCTTTTTATGTTATTTGGTCACAGGGTAAAGATAGCTTGTAAAATGTTGTGGACTTCACTGGGGGTTTTTCTCTGATATGACCTAGCAGTAGTGTCAGGTCTCTTCTCCTAAGAAATTCATTAGTAATTTGGGCGCTGCTCCGTTTGCTTCTTTATTTTGCTGCTACATTTGATTATTCATGTAGAAAAGTTTCTAAGTTGGTGTTATAGTGTTCCATTGCGAGAATATTCCCTTACGATCATATTAATGTTGTTTTGCAGTTTTCACCTGCTTGACTGGATTTGGTCGATCTGCCCTCTTGAATTGATTCAGAACTATTGTGATCATACTCCATGAGTAACCTCAAGCTTGGGGTTGAAGTTGTTGGTGCCCACAATCTCCTGTCTAAAGATGGGAAAGGCTCATCTAGTCCCTTTGTAGAGCTTCACTTTGATGGCCAAAAGTTTCGCACCACAATCAAAGAAAAAGATCTGGACCCTTATTGGAATGAAACTTTCTATTTCAACATTTCTGATCCTAATGACTTGACAAGCCTCACACTTGAAGCTCTTGTTTACAACAATAACAAATCAAGCAATTCTAAATCATCTCTTGGGAAGGTTAAGATCAATGGATCGTCCTTTGTTCCATACTCTGATGCTGTTCTTTTGCATTACCCTTTGGAAAGGGCAGGCTTTCTCTCCCGTGCTAGGGGAGAGCTTAGCCTGAAAGTCTTTATAACTGATGATCCATCAGTTAGAGTATCAAACGTGTTTCCTGCAGTGGATTCTTCAACACATATCAGTTCCCTTTCAAGCCTAAGTGATGAACCTACACAACAAATTCCGGATTTAACACCTGAACCAGTTGCTAATGGTAGAAAAGGTTCTAGACGCACATTCCACCACCTGCCAAACTCGAAGCATCAACAACAAGAGCCGTATTCTTCCTTTGCAGATTCCCGTCAACCAACAAGATTTGGGGCTGATCAGATGAAATCTACCTCTCAGGGGCCAAAACTAGTGAGGATGTACTCAGGTTCATCTTCACAGCCAGTTGAATATTCACTGAAAGAGACAAGCCCTTTCCTTGGAGGAGGGCGTATAGTTGGGGGCCGAGTTATTCGAGGTGGCAGGCCATCCAGCACATATGATCTTGTTGAGCCTATGCAATTCCTGTTTGTGAGAGTTGTGAAAGCACGAGATCTGCCTTCTAAAGATCTCACGGGAAGTCTTGACCCTTATGTTGAAGTAAGAGTTGGGAACTACAAAGGAGTCACGCAGCACTTCGAGAAGAATCAAGATCCAGAATGGAATACAGTTTTTGCTTTTGCTAAAGAAAGAATGCAGTCTTCTGTTCTGGATGTTGTGGTTAAGGATAAGGATATGATAAAAGATGACTTTGTTGGGATTGTTCGAGTTGATCTGCATGAAGTTCCAACCCGAGTTCCTCCCGATAGTCCATTGGCTCCAGAGTGGTATCGCCTGGAAAACAAGAAAGGCGAGAAAAAGAAGGGGGAACTGATGCTTGCTGTGTGGATTGGTACACAAGCTGACGAAGCATTCCCTGATGCTTTTCATACAGATGTAGCTAGTCCAATAGATATGTCAGTGCCCTCCTCACAAATCCGCGGAAAAGTGTATCATTCTCCTAGGCTGTGGTATGTTCGTGTCAATGTTATTGAAGCACAGGACTTAGTTGTGTCAGAGAAAAATCATTTTCCTGATGTCTATGTGAAGGCTCATATTGGTAACCAGGTGCTGAAGACAAAACCAATTAGAACTCAAACAATGAATGCTCTGTGGAATGAGGATCTGATGTTCGTTGCTGCTGAACCGTTTGATGAACATCTGATTCTGTCAGTTGAGGATCGTGTTGCTTCCAACAAAGGTGAGGCCCTGGGAGTGGTCATTATCCCATTAAACACTGTTGAAAGGCGTGCAGATGATCGATTTGTTCGATCAAGATGGTATAACCTCCAAGAACCCGGTTCAGTTGAGATCGAAGAGCCAAAGAGGAAAGACAAGTTTTCCAGTAGGATCAATCTTCGTGTATCACTAGATGGAGGATACCATGTACTTGATGAGTCTACTCATTATAGTAGTGATCTTCGACCGACAGCAAAGCAGCTTTGGAAGCCATCAATTGGTATATTGGAATTAGGTATCCTGAATATTGATGCACTACACCCATCAAAATCAAGAGATGGAAAGGGTACAACAGACACATATTGTGTGGCAAAGTATGGTCACAAGTGGGTGCGGACCAGGACAGTTATTGACAGCTTAAACCCGAAGTTTAATGAGCAATACACTTGGGAAGTCTATGATCCAGCTACTGTTCTCACAATTGGGGTTTTTGACAATGGACAGCTTGGAGAAAAAAGTTCAAATGGCAAAAGAGACATGAAAATTGGGAAGGTTCGTATTCGGATCTCAACACTTGAAACTGGTCGAGTATACACGCACTCTTATCCATTGCTTGTCCTTCACCCGTCAGGTGTGAAGAAGATGGGAGAATTGCATCTTGCTATACGATTTTCATGTGCATCGATGGTCAACATGATGTTTCTGTACTCTAGACCCCTTTTACCAAAAATGCATTATGTGAAACCATTGTCTGTAGCACAGCAAGATCTGCTGCGACATCAAGCTGTAAATATTGTGGCTGCACGGCTAAGCCGTGCAGAACCTCCTCTCAGGAAAGAAGTGGTTGAATACATGAGTGATGCAGATGCACACCTCTGGAGCATGAGGCGCAGCAAAGCAAACTTTTTCAGGCTGATGTCCGTCTTTAATGGATTATTCTCTGTTGGGAAATGGTTCGGAGATGTATGCATGTGGAAGAATCCTATCACGACATCATTAGTACATGTTCTCTTCCTTATGCTTGTCTGTTTCCCAGAATTAATCCTCCCAACAATTTTTCTGTACATGTGCCTAATAGGGCTTTGGAACTATCAGTACCGGCCGAGGTACCCTCCTCACATGAACACAAGAATTTCACATGCTGATTCAACACACCCTGATGAGCTTGATGAGGAATTTGACACATTTCCTACGTCACGGAGTTCAGAACTTGTTAGGATGAGGTATGATCGTCTGAGAAGTTTGGCCGGTCGAATTCAGACAGTAGTAGGAGATGTGGCCACGCAAGGGGAGCGAATCCAGGCACTGCTGAGTTGGCGAGACCCACGTGCCACTATACTATTCATTATATTCTGCCTGCTTGCTGCCATTGTGTTGTATGCTACACCTTTTCAAGTGTTTGGTGTCCTGTCTGGCTTTTACGCGATGAGGCATCCCAGGTTCCGCCACAAATTGCCATCAGCACCCCTAAATTTCTTCCGCCGACTTCCAGCTAAGACTGATAGTATGCTATAGGTTTGCTGGTGTTATGTCGAAAGTTTTCTGTGATATTTTCTGAAATCTGATTGTAGTCATTGTCCTCGAGGAAAATTTTGCCTTCCGGCCAAGGAGTTGAACATAGCTCGGGGCCTGAAAAATAAGACCTGGAAACCAAAGAATGGTCTAAAGTTTGATTTGTTTGTATATGTTGTGCAGCAAGTTAGTTGCATTCTCAGCACATTTTGCAGCTTTGTCAAGACTCTTGGAATGTAAGATGGATTAGGCAAAGATGCTGAGAACTGCAGTGTTTGTATATCAAATTTGTACTGTTTATTTTCTCTGAAGTGCATACTGTCCAGTTGATAGTAACATCTTTTCCTTGGATCTTGATATCATCTGAGATAACATTCGTGTTTGAACATTTACCAAAGCAGTGAAATTAAGTACTGTATTTAGGATGAAAGTCCACCAATTCCAACTGGAAAAAAGGATTTTTAACTAAAACAGCCCAGAGATGAGAAAATTCGATGAATTGAAGGCTTATTTTCTATTGTACTGTACTATATTTTCTTTTCCAACAGCTAAATGGGTCAGCATGCATTGAGAAACATCAGTAAGTGATGCATCACTACCATGTTTAACTTCGTCGTGATCTCCACGATTTCAGTAGTAGTATAATTGATATCACAGCAAAATATGATTACTTGTAACAAGATCAATACTAATGGTTGTAGCCTATTACTATGTTATAAGAACATAAATGAATACCGGTTTCCATGTTTGGTCACCAGATGAAACGACATGTTATTCTATTACTGTGCAGAAAAATACAATATTGTTTTCAGCAACTAAGGAATCTAAGACAACAAAATAACCCTCAAGTTTTTATCCTGTTATGTTGTGGTACAATATTGCCTTGCTACAGTAGGAAACATGATTAGGTTTAAGCCGTGGAGGTAAAGTTGCAGAGACTGAAAACTCCAATTTAGATGTCTAACATTTGAATACAATACCAGAGAAAAGAAGACAAAAAAACTGTGGCCGTCGAGGAAAGTAAAGAAATTATTATCACATATGTCCAATTTTACTATAGTCTAATAACTGGAAAAAATATATAAGAACTCCAATAGACCATTTGACTGCTAATTTCCATAAGTGCATACTTAATCATACACAACTAACATTTGAACACAATTTCAGAGAAAGGAAGAGGAACAAAAACCATGAAGAACTCTAGCGGGGGAACATCACTTCTGGTGTTGCTGGTTTTTGCTACTCTTACTTACTGCTCAGATGCAAGATTACAGGCTTGTCAGCCGAGTGAAAAAATCAGAGGCATAAAGCCACCTCCAGGACAATGTAATCCCGAAAATGACTCGGATTGTTGCAAACAAGGCAAGATGTACACCACTTACAAATGTTCGCCTCCTGTGACGGGTAATACCAAGGCTGTTTTAACCTTGAATAGCTTCCAAAAGGGTGGAGATGGTGGTGGACCATCGGAATGTGATAACCAATACCATTCTGATGATACTCCAGTCGTTGCCCTTTCAACAGGATGGTACAGTGGAGGAGATAGGTGCCTTAACTATATCACTGTAAGTGCTAATGGCAAAAGCGTGAAGGCTAAAGTTGTAGACGAATGTGACTCTACCATGGGATGTGATGACGAACGTGATTATCAGCCTCCGTGCCCGAATAACATTGTTGATGCCTCTAAAGCAGTGTGGGAAGCCTTGGGTATACCTGAAGGTGATTGGGGCGATTATGACATCACATGGTCTGATGCTTAAGTTATAGTATCTATGTTATCGTTGAAATATGATGATTGTGTACATACTCGGATTATGTGTAATATGTGGCATAAATACTACTTAATTCTCATGTTATTGTTCTGATTTTACAGTTAATGAAATTCTGTTCATATCAACTTTTGAACTCATTGAAATATGAGTAAGTTTCATGCCTATGAAAGAGATATGGTCAGTGAAATCTGAAAAACATGACTTGGTTCAGTAGCTAATCTAAACCTACAACAGTTTGACCAAGATCAATCAATCAATCAATCAGTCAACTAGGCTTCAGAACCAATTTAGTTGATCTCAGCTATACAAATCCTGTATATCATTCAATGGTTGCATCAGTTAGACTATTTTTACACTAACTCGTACTTCATCAGTTTGATCCAGCTATACTTTGTAGATGCACAGCGTTATGAATTGGCCTCAAATGGGTAAAAACTGAGCTGCTTTAACTTTTATAATGATGGTCACTTCCTGGCAAAATAATGTGGAATTCAGCACTTCCAGAATGAAGAATTTCATTTAGCTCTAGAGTTGCTTTCAGGGTCCTCTGCTCCTCACATTAGTTGTGTTAACTTATGTTCGTCTTTCGGGAACAATTTGATATTTTGTAGCACTGCTGCCCATACAAATAGTCAAGACGACAACTCGACAAGTCAGTCCCATCCTACGGATAACACCTTCATGACGCTGCAGAGCAGGTCTGGACCGTTTGGTGATGATTTGAGAGAAGGTCACAAACAGGTTTTTGAGGTTGCAGAATCTGTTGCAAGGGGCCTTTCCAATTTTGAATTGGATAACATGATTCAGGATGAATTCAAAATCAATAAGGAGAAGGAGGCCTTCAGTCCAATAAAGATGGTTGCTGCCTCAAAGCTGGCTTGGTGTTCCTGAAAATGAATTGAGCAAGTTGATTATAGTTTCGCCGGATGCATAGAATCTAGAACTTGATTTTTTCATGATGGAGTTCCATCCATTTCATTTACAAAAACATATTTCTTCTATGTATGTGAAGTTATTGGCTACAGTTCTTTGTAATAATTGATTATGATATCAACGACTAAAATTAGTCTTAATCTCCTCTATCATTATTGATGTCTCGGGAAAAGATGATTGTGACAGAATCAAGACTAGCTGATGTAGTATGTTGTACATAAAAGATATACAGATGCTAGAATACAGGTTTTCATGTTTAGCAACAAGATGAACCAATATGATGTTCTATACTGTGCAGAAAATACAAAAGTGCTTTCGGCAACTAAAGAATCGAAGATAATAAAATAACTCATTAAGTTCTTGTCTAATTAGGTACTGGTAGAATGCCTTGCTAGAATAGAAAAAACATGAATAGGCATAAGCCGTGAAGGTAAAGTTGCAGAGACTGAAAACTCCAATTTAGATATCTATTAGTACGAAAAAATAAGCTGCGACTGTCACAGAAAGTAAAGCAGTTATAATCACATATGTATGCTTAATCATAAGAAACCTTTCATGCCTTGAGCAGAATATTGGCATTTTCTGCGACCGAAACACTATATAAACAAGTTAGATCATCTTAGTCTCCACACAACCAACATTTAACAACAAAACCAGAAAAGAGAAGAGGAACAAAAAATATGAGGAAGAACTCTAGCATGGTAACATCACTACTATTGTTACTGGTTTTTGCTACTCTTACTTACTCCTCAGATGCAAGATTACAGGTATGTCAACCGAGTGGAAAAATCAAAGGCATAAAACCGCCTCCAGGACAATGTAACCCCGAAAATGACTCGGATTGTTGCAAACAAGGCAAGATGTACACCACTTACAAATGTTCGCCTCCTGTGACCGGCAACACAAAGGCTGTTTTAACACTAAATAGCTTCCAAAAGGGTGGAGATGGTGGTGGACCATCGGAATGTGATAACCAATACCACTCTGATGACACTCCAGTTGTTGCCCTTTCAACCGGATGGTACAGTGGAGGAGATAGGTGCCTTAACTATATCACCATTAGTGCTAATGGCAAAAGTGTAAAGGCTAAAGTTGTAGACGAATGTGACTCTACCATGGGATGTGATGACGAACACGATTATCAGCCTCCATGCCCGAATAACATTGTTGATGCCTCTAAAGCTGTCTGGGAAGCCTTGGATATACCTGAAGGTGATTGGGGCGATTATGACATTACTTGGTCTGATGCTTAGTGCATCATTATAGTATTTACCTTATTATTCAAATATGATGATTGTGTGCATACTCAGATTATGTAAAATATTTTGCAAAGATACTATCAAATTCTTGTGTTTGTTGTGATGAAACTACAGTTAATGAAATTCTGTTCGTATCAACTTTCTAAGTCATTCCAATATGAAATATCATGCCTATGAAAGAGACATTATTAGTGAAATCTGGAAAACAAGAATTGGTTATGTAGCTTATCCTCTCTCAATCTAAACCTACTACAGTCTGACCAAAATCAAATTAAAACACATGAAATTTTTACTTTGCCAAAGTTATTTACACACCTAGAAAAAAGAAAATTATTTACATTAAAAAGTCAACCAACTAAAAACTAGTTATCCCTTTAAAAAGTTTGGTTAGAAAAAAGTTATCTCATGATTAGTTATACCGGGATTAGTTATTCCACATTTTTATGGGGATAACTTATTACGGGATTAATTATACCGCAATTTTCTTTCAACCAAACATGGGATAAACTTTCTTAAATTTAGTTATGGATTAATTATTCTTTTATCTCTCCTACCAAACGAGTAGGAACTATATTCGGTAACTCACATTAATATTACTCATTTTTATTCCTATTTTATGTACTCCATAGTTTTATATGATAACTAAACAAATCTTTCTTTACCCCTCTCTGTTCTACCATAAACCTACCCACGCACCTCACTAACCCTTCCTCTGCTAAACACCACCTCTCTCTTAAACCCTTGATCTGCTTCAATTAGTCTTGTTTGGATTTTAGGGTATGTTTGGTTGAGAATGACGGAAAAGTCGGAAATAGTAGAAAGCAGCAACGGGGTGAAATTGGACCCTTTGTCTGTTTATGATTTTACTGATGATGATTTACTATGCCTATCATCAGAGAGAAGAGTAGTAGAAATTAGTCCTGATTCTGCTGCGGAATCTTCCATTGACAGAAAAAAAAAACCACACAATGCTACTGAATCTCCAGATAATGCAAGCCCTAATAAATCTGTTGGGCAAATTTCCACTGCAAGAAGAATGACCCGCTCTCAGACGCCTCATAATGGAGCAGCTCAGCCTACTTTGAAGAAATCACTAAAATACCCTAGAGCTGTAAGAGGTAAATTAGTTGGAAAACATATTAAAAGGAGGAAGCTTGTTAATGCTTCTGGCAAAAATAAGGGTAAATCTGTACAGGCGAATGAAGTTATTGGATCAAAAAAGAGAAAGGTGGATGCTGCACAAAGGGGACAAGCTCCTAGCTCCTCCTCCAATTTGAAGGTATGTATTTTCTCAACCTTTTTCACTGGTTTATTTGTATTTAATGTATTTGTATGTGTATATTGTCTTTGTCTATGTAATTCTTATATGCTGAATGTATATTAATAGTATATATGATGTGTTTGCATAATGTATATTTTACTGTCTACAGCAATATTCATTGTATATACTATATATAGACTTTTTAGGTGCATACACAACTATTACAGTGTATATACTTTGTGTATAGTCAACAGTATTAAGTATACAGGTGCTACTTGGTGAATTTTTTTAACTGTTCACTAACATCAATTGCACTTTTTTGGAATGCAGACTTGGGATTTCTACATTCCACCAAACAAACATTTTCACACGCGTATAAGTTCGCACACAAATTGTGAAGTCGTTAAATTGTTGAAGAGCAAGTTGGATGATAGACAGCTCCAGATCTTCAGGGGAACCATATTCGGGTATTTTCTTGATTTGCCTAATGTAGTTGTACAGAACCAGCTTATACATTCCCTATTGCTCAGGCAGGTGGTCCCAAAAAGAGAGGACGAACTGTGGTTTAAAGTGAACGGGACCAAGTTGCGTTTTGGACTGGCAGAACTAGGGATTATTACTGGTTTGAAATGTTGTGGTGATGCTGATAAGGGCTATGAATCTAGTAGTACCAATAGGTTGATGGATATGTACTTTTCTGGACTTGAAAAAGTACCCAAGCAATCATTGATTGACTGCTTCCTTGAAAAGAGATGGAGGTCGGACGAGGATGCGGTCAAGATTGCTGTGTTGTATTTCATACACACATTCTTGTTCTCAAATGGGTCTAGGGCTAGATTCATCACGAAGGCTGATTTTGATATTGTTGAGAGCGGGGAGTATGAGACATTCCCTTGGGGTATACTTGTATTTAGAGCCATGGTGGAGACCATGAACAATAGGTTGCGGACAGGTCTAAAGATGTATAGGCTTGGGGGTTTACCTTTGGCTTTTCAGTGCTGGTTCTATGAGTGCTGTACCTATGTTGATGGCAAGTGGGCTCACCGGATTGACAACAAAGTGCCCCGTATTCTTAATTGGAAAATTCGGAGGCAACCGACCTTGAACGAGTTGTCTAGTGGGATCTTCAAGATGAGCGGGGACAAGGTAAATTGCAAAGTCAATATACATAATCTGTAATATGCAGTATAGTAAATGTATATGCAGTGTATACAGCATGTGAAATAAATGTATATGGTACATATCTTTACTATTCTGTGGGCTGTTTTTCATCTATTTTCATCTACTCATTTAAATTCTTTTCTTTATGTAGTTGAAGTTGAAGAATGTTTCTCCTACGGAGTTTGAGCAAATTCACTTGGATTTGCCTGAATCATCTGGAATTCCAAATGATAAGGAGGTGGATTCGGCTGAGCTTCCTGAAGTTCATCCTAGTGATGATGACTTTAGCACTCCACCTCCTAAAAGAAGCAAAAATCAGCCGAAGACTAAATCGGATCCCCCAGTGAACAATTTGGAGATGAGTGATGAGATCCAACGACTATCTGATGGACAGTCGGAGTTGAAGAGTGATATTCGAAAGGTATGGACAGTTCTGTCTATATTTTAGTGTAACATTTAAGTTTATATACACACAAACGGCTGTTTCATTTTGTTTTTGTTTTGTTTTCTTAGGTCCTTAAAGCAACCGTCTCTCTTAAGGAACAAATGATGGCGTCATTTGCAGATGTCTTTAAAGCAATTGAGTCTTTGTCAAAGAAACAACCAGAAAAGGATGATTCAGAAGTATTGCACATAGAATTGATCCGTTTTTGTTTTTACTGGAGTACACTAATATTCTGTGATGTTTTCAGCATATTATTGTAGTTTATGCTGTTCTTTTTTTCTTTTCATTTTTGACAGATTGATGGAAGAGATGGCCACCATGACAGACATGGTGATGGTGATTCCGGTGGTTTTAACGCTAATGATGACCATGGTAGTGACGGCCCAGATCATGGTAAGGACTCCATCGGTTGCAAGGAGAATAGTGAGGAAGGCAATGTTGAGGCCATGGATGGATGATGATTTGACTTAAGGTAATAAGCAGGTTGAGATTGCAGAATCCATCACGGAGGACAAGAAAGACAGAGCAGCCTAGTGCAAGCAGCTGTACTGTTTGAGTCCTTGTCCAATTTGGAACTGGCATAAACAGGTTAGGATTTTTCAAATCTATAAGAAGGTCTTGCCTATTCAATCCGCACCAGTGGTGACTATTTCTACTGGATGGTATAATAGACGTGCAGTCAATGAGAGTGACAACGGTGGGGTGTAATGCGGACCCTGGTTGTCGATTGGTCTTCATGTCCAAATAATATGGTTGCTGCTCAAAAGCTGTGTCTGGAAAGCCTTAGGAGTTTCTGCAATTGAATTGGGCAAGGTGATTATAACTTGAACAAGAATTGCTTTTGTGATTTTTTAGTCCCGTCCATTTCGATCACAAAAGCATTTATGCTGTGTTTATATGTAAATTTTATTGGCTTCAGTTTTATGTAATCATAAGATATTCATATCATCAATGAAAATAATCTCTTTGAGATTGTATTAGTACTTTTTTGATGATATTAAAAATTAGCACTTAAAACCTTTAGTATTAAGGTGGAAAGGCCTACAATTATTCGTACTGGCAAATAGATTCCTAACTAAAGCAGCATAAGAAGTACCAAAATTCCATGAACTGAAGCCTTATAATTCTATTCTACTGCACTATATTTCCTTTTCCAACAGTCAAATTAAGGAGTATTCATGGAGAAACATTAACTTCAGCGGCGGTATAAATATCACTGGAAAAGGATATTGCAACTAAATAAAGACTAGTTGTTGTAATATGTGACGTTATGCATAAAAGATATACAAATGCTAGAATACAGGTTATTATGTTTATTGACAAGATGAAACAATTTTGGAAAAATTACACTGTATAGTCGCTCTTAAAATAATAGCCAAAAAAATATTTTTTTTTTATATACATATACATTTCTATATGTTATATACAAAAAATATACAAATTCTATACACCTTTGCTGCTACCGAAGGTAAATAATCATTAATCTTTGCCAACAGTTTTGTTGTTGTATTAATATACAGGGAAAAACAAAATTATTTTCAGCGACTAAAGGGTCCAAGACAATAAAATAACCCATCAAGTTCTTGTCATGATTAGGTTTAAGCCGTGGGGTTAAGGTTGTAGAGAGTGAAAACAACCGTGATGGTCAAGGAAAGTAAAGAACCTAATTAAATATGTTCGATTCTATTACGCCAAATAACGAAGGAACTATGAGAACAGTACTCAACTAGATCGTTTGACTGCTAAACTCCTCGGCTGTATAATTACTTACTAAGAAACCTTTCATGCCTTGAGCAGAATATTGGCGTTTTGTCTGACCATAACACTATATAAACCAGTTAGATCATCTTAGTCTCCACAGAACCAACATTTAACAACAAAACCAGAAAAGAGAAGAGGAACAAAAAACATGAAGAACTCTAGCATGGGAACATCACTTCTATTGTTACTGGTATTTGCCACTCTTACTTACTCCTCAGATGCAAGATTACAGGTATGTCAGCCGAGTGGAAAAATCAGAGGCACAAAGCCACCTCCAGGACAATGTAACCCGGAAAATGACTCAGATTGTTGCAAACAAGGCAAGATGTACGCCACTTACAAATGTTCGCCTCCTGTGACCGGCAACACAAAGGCTGTTTTGACACTAAATAGCTTCCAAAAGGGTGGAGATGGTGGTGGACCATCGGAATGTGATAACCAATACCACTCTGATGATACTCCAGTTGTTGCCCTTTCAACCGGATGGTACAGTGGAGGAGATAGGTGCCTTAACTATATCACCATTAGTGCTAATGGCAAAAGTGTGAAGGCTAAAGTGGTAGATGAGTGTGACTCTACCATGGGATGTGATGACGAACACGATTATCAGCCTCCATGCCCGAATAACATCGTTGATGCCTCTAAAGCAGTGTGGGAAGCTTTGGGTATACCTGAAGGTGATTGGGGCGATTATGACATCACATGGTCTGATGCTTAGTGCATCATAATCATATGAGAAATTGATTAAGTTTTCACAAGAAAGTATTTGTGCCTTAGCGCATCCATTTCTTGTTTGTTAGCGCTTATGGTATGGTTTGAGTATGATGATTGTGTGCATACTCCTAGTATTTGTAATATGTGGTATAGATACTACTGTATTCTCATGTTTATTGTTGTGAAATGAAAGTGAAATTAAATATTGTTCATATTTACTTTTCAAGTGATAGTAAAATGTTAGTTTTATTACAAGGAATGCTAACATGTTGAGACAAACATGGTTAGTGAAATCTGAAAAGCAGGACTTGGTTCATAAGCAAATCTGGACCAACTACAGTTTGATCTCAAATGGTTTAAATTAAATATAAGCTGCTGTAACTTTTAAAATGATGCTCACTTCCTGGAAAGGGAAGAAAAAGCAAATTGCTGCTTTAAACATAATATTGTGGAATTTAGTACTTCCATGACTGCAGTTTCATTTGGCTCCACTGCTTTGAACATAACATTTCAGGGTCCTCTGCCTCTCTCTTTACTTGTGTTATTGTATCATCTTCTTTGGTAAACAATTTGATAGAGTACTATATTCTACTAGAACTGACGGAAACCAAAAAATTATTTGCCATTCAACTAAAAAGGTAAGAGTTTACTGGAAGGATATGAAAAACCTGAACCATTGGAATAACTCAAAAAGAATTGAAGGAATTTCAATAGTAAAACTTGGTTTAAGGGGGTCTAAGAGCTCTATTTGATGTGTCTCATCCCTCAAACGTTCTTTTGCAAATAAGTTCAAATCCTAGTTGGAAAGATTTTATAGCTATGCTTCTCTAACATAGCTACTAAAGCCCTTTTCTTTTTAGTTTCTAAACTAGCAGGATCGCGATTCATGAGACATCAATAGTGTAAAATTGATCCGTTGATCAATAAAGGGATCTTGCAGTCAGAAGATAGGATCTGAATTCTGAAACTACTGGTCTTCAGAATTTTGTGACTGAGGCATGAGTTTATGCCATCTTTTGCCTGTATCCCATTGTTTACAACATTTTCATACTCATGAAAAAGGACAGAATAGTAAACTAAATTAGAGCAGTTGGTTCCAAAACACAGCTTTGATGAGGACGTTATTTCATTCAGATGACAAAATAAAACGAGGCGTGTCTTTGTGAAGGCAAAATTAGATTCTTAATAATACTAGATTGAAAGCTGATTTTGAAGAATTTATGCACAGGAGATCATTTGCACTTGTTCTGAGCCAAGAAAATGAGAAAATATTTTTGGGGAGATGTTTCGCGAAAATTAAGTCATTTTTTAGTGTTTGGTTCTAGAAATATCTTCTGGGAAGACATTTTTCACCAAGTCCTCATTTTTCTTCACAATTATCTCTACTCTTAATTTATTTTACTGTTTCAATCATTATTATCAATCTTTTAATATATGTTTGCTGATACTTTTATCAATATTTAATATATGTTTTTTTTTAGAAAATATTTTCCGCTCTCCAACCAAATAACAGAAACATTAAAATGACTTCTACCATACCAAACACATCCAACTCTTTCGGAGTTTCCGGACATAATGAGTTCTGCAAATGAAACCAAGTGACAGAACATAAGAGATAGAAACAGACTGATTGATGTACCTATTAATTCCAAAACAGAGCGTCGTGACTGCCAAGGAATGCAGAATAATTGTTTTAAGATATCCCAACTGGTGATGTTAGCTTTATAAACTCTTGTTAGTGGATTATGTACTAATCAATTTGTCTAACTCATCCATAATTATAAAAGAACTTTCAAATGGATTGAGCACAGTTTTGGCATTTTATTTGATCAATGTTATATAAACAAACTAGAATGCCTTACTCTTCACTCATAACCAACATTTGGAAATAATACCAGAGAAGAAAAGTAGAGATAAACTCTAGCATGGGAACATCACTTCTATTGTTACTGGTATTTGCCACTCTTACTTACTCCTCTGATGCAAGATTGCTGGGTTGTCAGCCGAGTGGCAAAATCAAAGGCATAAAACCGCCTCCAGGACAATGTAACCCCGAAAATGACTCGGATTGTTGCAAACAAGGCAAGATGTACACCACTTACAAATGTTCGCCTCCTGTGACGGGTAATACCAAGGCTGTTTTAACCTTGAATAGCTTCCAAAAGGGTGGAGATGGTGGTGGACCATCGGAATGTGATAACCAATACCACTCTGATGATACTCCAGTCGTTGCCCTTTCAACCGGATGGTACAGTGGAGGAGATAGGTGCCTTAACTATATCACTGTAAGTGCTAATGGCAAAAGTGTGAAGGCCAAAGTTGTAGATGAGTGTGACTCTACCATGGGATGTGATGACGAACACGATTATCAGCCTCCATGCCCGAATAACATTGTTGATGCCTCTAAAGCAGTCTGGGAAGCCTTGGATATACCTGAAGGCGACTGGGGCGAGTATGACATTACATGGTCCGAAGCTTAGTGCAGCAGTAAAGTATTTATGGTATCCTTCAATATCATGTGCATACTCAGACAGATCATGTGTAATATGTGGCATAGACGATACTATTAAGATTTCATGTTTGTTGTGAAATTACAGTTAGTGAAAGTTCTGCTCATATCGACTTCTGAAGTCATAGTAATATGAAGTTTCCTTTCTATGAAAGACATATGATTAGTGAAATCTGAAAAAAGAGGACTTGCATTAGCTAATCAAAACCTATAAGGGTTACAACAGTTTGACCAAGATCACTCGATCAATGTACTAGGCAATAGGCATTAGTCTCAAGTTAGTTGGTCGGCTATATTAATCTCTCTCTTATATCCTTCAAGCTTGCATCAGTTAGAGTTTATTTCAACAGGATGGTATAATGAAGGTGCAACATAACATTACCATTATTGCTAGAGGTTGATGTATAGAAGCTTTTTTTGTCAATAAAAGTGACAAACGTGGGGTGTAATGCAATCCCAGGTTGTCGGCCTCCAGGTCCAATAAATATGTTTACTCTCCAAAGCTGTTTGTAAAGCCTTAAGAGTTCCTGAAAATGAATTAGGCAAGTCGATTATAATTTGGTCCAATGCATAGAATCTAGAACTTGCTGTAGTAAATTTGTAGTTCAATCTATTTCATTTACAAAAGCATTTCTATATGTGTTTGCAAATTTTATCGGTTACAGTTCTTTTCGGTCATTAATTTTGATATCAACAATGAAAATAAGTTCTTGATCATTTCATGTGTTCAGATGAGAAATAGCATCCTTACAATGAACTAATATTGTCACAATATACAAGAGGAGGTCCACTATTCTAACAATTTGGACTAAAGGTATTGGATTTGGCCGGACATGTATTATGCATTCTAGATCGGCCCCTGCTAACAGACCCACTTATTATGAAAGCAGTGACGACAAAAGTATTCAGGTGGAAAATCCTCCAACGAATCAATTGGCTAAAAAGATTTCTAACAGCACACAGAACTATCAAAATTGGAAGGATTGAAAGTTTATTTTCTATTCTACTGCACGATATATTCTAACAGGCAAACTGAGTTGTATGCATGGAGAAACATTAAACGATAGGTTACCATTTTTAAATCAGTCTTAATCTCCCCTATCATAATTGATGTCACGGGAAAAGATGATTATAACAAAATCAAGATTCGACTTGTTTTAGTCTGTTACGTCATACATAAAAGATATACAGAAGCTACAATACAGGTTTCATGTTTGGCAACCAGATGAAAGTTGAAACAATCTGTTGTTCTGTTAATTACTACACAGATTAATACAAAATAGTTTTCAGCAACTAAAGGGTCCGAGAAAAGAGAATAACAAATCAAGTTTTTGTCATATTAGGTTGTTACGTTTAAGCCATGGATGTAAAGTTGAAAAGATAGAAAATTCTTATAAAGATATTGTTGAGGTTTTTGTTATTTAAGATGAAATAGTCTTAAAATGAGGGTAAATGGGAAATGAAGGGAAAAATGAAATTTTTGAGTAAAATTTTAAGTTTTCCCCTCTTGACAATGAGACATTGTCCCATATTAGAAGAGGAAAAGATTTTTGGTGGGTATATATATAATTGCTTCTTGTAGCTCTTAAAGAGTTAAGAAGAAAGCAAGTCTCGCGCCGTCGTCGTCGCTCGCTCTGCTCGGCTTCGGATTTCCATACGATTTTTTGAGTTTCTACTCCTTTGTTCTGCATTGTATGATTCGTTCTATCCTGGGAGGAAATAATTCATAACCTTGGGTACTAGGAGGGGATTAAATTCTTTAAGGAAACACTGTGAATTCAGTGGGCTTGAATTAATTACTGTTTCATTACGATAACTTATATTTCCCAAAATTATTATTTACAAATACAGCAATATTGGCGGGACTAACAAATATCAACTTGTAGAAAACACTGTGAATTCAGTGGGCTCGAATTAATTACTGTTTCATTACGATAACTTATATTTCCCAAAATTATTATTTACAAATACAGCAATATTGGCGGGACTAACAAATAGAAAACAAAGGCCGTGACCGTCAAGGAAAGTAAAGAAGTTATAATCAACTGTGTCTAAGTAACATAAAGGAACTATTTAAAAACAAAGGTTCTCCACCAGACCATTTGACTGCTAAAATCAATAATTTTATACTTAATTAAAAGAAACTTTTCATGCCTTGAGCTGAAAATTGGCATTTTGTCTGACCAAATTACTATATAAACCAGTTAGATCATCCCAGTCTCCACAAAACCAACATTTGAAAACAAAACCAGACAAGACACCAGGACTAAACCATGATGAACTCTAGCTCGCTTCTGGTGTTGCTAATCTTTGCCACTTTTACTTACTGCTTAGATGCGAGATTACAGGTATGTCAGCCGAGTGGAAAAATCAGAGGCATAAAGCCACCTCCAGGACAATGTAACCCGGAAAATGACTCAGATTGTTGCAAACAAGGCAAGATGTACACCACTTACAAATGTTCGCCTCCTGTGACCGGCAACACAAAGGCTGTTTTGACACTAAATAGCTTCCAAAAGGGTGGAGATGGTGGTGGACCATCGGAATGTGATAACCAATACCACTCTGATGATACTCCAGTTGTTGCCCTTTCAACCGGATGGTACAGTGGAGGAGATAGGTGCCTTAACTATATCACCATTAGTGCTAATGGCAAAAGTGTGAAGGCTAAAGTGGTAGATGAGTGTGACTCTACCATGGGATGTGATGACGAACACGATTATCAGCCTCCATGCCCGAATAACATCGTTGATGCCTCTAAAGCAGTGTGGGAAGCCTTGGATATACCTGAAGGTGATTGGGGCGATTATGACATTACTTGGTCTGATGCTTAGTGCGTATTACTAGCAGAACAGTACCACATGTATGATGATGTGAATATCTGAATTATCTCTATTATGTGCATTTAAATCTATTGAAGTGCTGTACTCTCTTGCGACGTGAGATAGCAAACTTGTATCTATTTGCATGTTATATTGTTTTCTATTGAATGGTTAGAGACAGATTTCAAACTCAGGCAGACATATCAGTCCAATGAAATCAAGAAATAATAAAAGTATGTCTTCCACCACAAGATCAAGAAAAAATTCGCCAATTTCATGGAACAGTCTGTTTCTAGAAGACAACCCACAATATGTTACACACGCTGGCGGAAGCCTCCAGCATGAATTGAACTACTACTAAAGTAGAAAGGCAGATTCAAGTTAAACTGCAAAAAAAACTCCTATATCACTACAATCTATGGTGCTGCTGATGGTTATAAGAACATGTCTCATGTCAAGGTGGTAGGACTGGAGAAATCAGAACATAATATATACAGTGCTCACTCATCTACCTACATATGAAGTAGTCATCCTCGCATCAAATCAATGTCAATATGGCCTGTTTGTAGATCCATCTGCCTTGAACTAGGCCATACTCCCATTGAAGAGGATGGTGTAAGATTCTGGTTCGATAGAGCATCAGCTGGATTTACAGAATCGCCAGTAGTTTGAAGATCTGAAGTTCCTGCGCTTTGTACACTTTCTGCAGCTCTTTTCTTTGCCTTCGAACTTGAGCATAAAAAGCTTCCCACTATTACCTGAAGTCATTCACTTTCAATTTCAGGATTTGAACAGGTAAGTGATAAGTCAAGGGTCTGAATTCGCCACAAGATAAGAAGGCTTAGCCTCCATGTCATCAAGCGAGCAAGCAGTTTAATAGGAAAAAACCAATTTCGTCATGATCTAGAGATGATAACACAATTATATACAATATCTAAAACAAGTCAAACACTTTTGAGATTCAAAGGTGCATGTGGGTTAGAATGGAAGCAACCTTATTTAGTTTCTTACTAATTTCCAAATGACTTCATCATAGTATCACGAAGATAGCCAAAAACCTAATGATTTCTGTTCAAAGACATCAAATGGAGATCTCGATAAGATGAAAGGCATTGAAAATAATACCTGAATCGGACTTGCTGCAATTAGAAGACCACCAACTCCACCACCTATCACGCGACCATCTGGATTAGCAAGAGTAACACTAAGGCTACCAATCCTACCCCGAGATCCACCACTATCGCTGACCAAGAAAGAGCCCGATAGACATAATATCTCAAACCGTCCCTGTATGGGATAAGAACATTTGCTTGGAAATTTATTTTTGCAGAAAAAAGATGGAGAATGAGAAGGTAAATGAGGTAATATGCAATAATATACTTAAATCAGTACTTAACACAATTATAATCAGTACAAAAGTTCTGGCATCTGCAATCAATAGCTACGGATAAGTACGATCAGTTTCCTCACTAGTGCAATTTAAATGTCAAACCAAGAAAAAGTGACTAGTGAATTAAAACATTTATACATAAGAATTAAGCAAACAACCATGAAGTCTAGGCCACAAAATTTCTTAATCTATGAGTTAAAAATTCTCCAATTGGGTATTAAGGACATAGGCAATTAGCTCTCAAAGTTATTTCAGGGTTAATAACATATCCAGGTAACATTAACAGTTTTATTTCCTATTCATTAGCAAACAACTCAATTTCACCTTTGCATCTCAAGCAAAGATAAAAACTTCCTGCAGATCAGTCTGAACTATAGACATTTATGCTCTCCATTTAGGAGATATCAATTTACTGTTATAAGCTTGAAAAATTATATTTTTGGAATTTAATGTTAGTCTTCAGACCTCATATGTAACAGTGCCACCAGAAGTTGATGGCTGACGAAGAGTTACAGTGGAGATGACACCATTTGCTGATAAAATACATATTGATCTAGGCCCTTGTTGCGAAAATGACATTATTTTTGTTGTGATGTCCTGCAGGAAAGCCGCAAATGAACCACTCATTAATATTGTTAGTGCCAGAAATTAAATTAAAATAGAAAAGGAACTGAATGGCTGAAAGAGCACTAATTATGGTAAGCCACAAGCAGTTTTTCCAATTGAAGTTATAACAATATTCTACTGTGCTCAAGCGTAGAATCACCTTTTAGTTGTTAATTCAAACATAATTTGACTTTTCACTTTCAAGTGTCAACTATTAAAAGAAACCTCCTAAGATAAGTGATTCCAGATTCTCCTTACATACTCAATTCATTAAGCCAACTACAGCTAAAAAGGCACCCATAAACAGCAGAATGGTACTATGAGAGACTTTCAGAGATGTTTATCAATATATTGAGATTGCAAACCTGTAAAGAAAAATCGTTAGTTGTTTCTAGTTAGTGACAAGTAAGTTCCAATGCAATAGTTAAGCGCAAAAACCGTGTAAACACTTTGCTTTGCCCTTTCCCCCTTCCACAAACAAACGCACCCAATCCGATGGAGAGAAGCATATAGCAACCAAATAATCCCTCTCATTGCATATGCTCATGTACTGATCAATCTAGGTCCCTGAAGATATCTAGACCAAAATAAATGATACTATTTCTTTTTCTTTCTTTGCTATTTGAATTCATTACGTTACTTCTTTCTCAAGTTCATAGAAAGCCTAACGTTGGAAAATAAACAGGGGGTGGAAAAGTTCATTCCCATGCTCTTACAATTTCCATGTATAAAGCTGTAATGTGCCAGCATGGTAGAAGCGAGAAAAAAGTTAAAAGAGTAGTTTCAGTCATGCTATCAATGTGATATGCTAATTTACACACTCTAAAACATGTGAATCACATACTTCTCCTACAGCAATCATGATGACATGCGGGGTAAAACCAATTCCAGCTGTATTGGACAACCATCCACCTAGCAAAAGAATCAACCAATTATAAGACAATCAAATGGCAAGTTGGCAACCAAAGAAACATCACAGCTGCAGGAATTTCGGAAAATTCTCAACGGATAGAAAACAATACTCACATTGATGAATAACACTGATACTTAACAAAGAAAGAAAAGAATTTTATGAAATTTCAACCTCGTGTAGAAAGTACATTTTACTTTCTTTAGGACAATTATTGAATTTGGTGGTTCGGATTTTCCACTCTGAAGCCTCATGTGACTATAAAATGCTTCTGTGTACTTATCCGATCAATATGCTTTATCATCCTTTTACATATCTATCTATCTTATATGAGGTAGCTTTATTGCAAGAGAATTCCATTCACTATTCAGGAAGACACAATGATAAGCAAAATTATAATGATGCAGATAGCCAACTGCAAAAAGGAATATTTTGTGGCCTAAGAGGAATGCAAAGAAGCAAGTTGGTAGAGCTTCCTCAATCAGATGGTTCTTGATTAAACAAAGAACTTAGCAAAAAACTACTAAGAGTACTAAACAAATATATCAGGTGACTACCATTTAACTACTCAAATTGCCAGGATCCATGGAAATGCAAACTAAAGGGAGAAATTACCAAAAGACGCAAGTTGCTGCTTTCGTCCAGTCCCTGGTGGCCTTCCTCTACCCCTCTTCTGAGTTGGGATTAATGTCATCGCCTGAGTAGACGGAGGTGGAGTCAATGCCAATGACATCGCCCCTTGAGCTCCATACTTCCGAGGCCTACCCCTCTTTCTGCGCACAGGCTCACCTTGTGGCAATGCTGATGATGCACCAATACTACCTATAGGGGATATCGTCGAAGAAGGATCCACTACTAGTGTTTGTGGAATCGAAGCGCCACTACTACTAGATTGAAAGGGAATATTGGCAGTAGGTAATGAAGGATTAATGCTTGGTGATCCCTGTAAGCCAGGGGCATTCCCACTCATCCCTCTCTGCATATAGTAAGGAGCGGAACCAGGTAACATCATACCTTCCCTTCGATCCATACATTTATTTCTTTTCTCAGAACTCCAAAAACAATAAATCCCCTTTAAACAGTTATTTAGATCTCAAAGGAAAGGGGATCAAAGTCACAGCTCTTTGTGCTAAACATTAAAGGTGGTCTTCACAACATGAAAAGCAGTAAAAGTTGCAGCCTTGGATAAATGGCATAAAAAGACTGAACTTCCTTAAACACTGAAGGGAACTTTATTATACACATTCAGTATCTCCTTAAAACCTCTCAATTAGTGCAAAATCTGAAAAGATTTTAAGACTGTGTTAGTGATATGAAGTTAAGAAATAGCAACATAAACTAGGCATATAGATAAAAGTAGAAACACATTAAAGTAAGAGAATGATAGGAAAAGAGTCCCGACTTACTAAATTCAACAGATAAACAAAACAAGAGGCTAAGAGACATGTGCATGGGAAGTGAAATGCAAGTTCAAAGCAAAAGCGCTAAGATAAACAAGAAAGAACACGAAAAAGAATACAAGAACTTTTAGCAGCTTACCAAACCAATTAGAAAAGGAAAGGGGCTTCACATTTAAGAAAAATGCAAAAACAAACAGATGCTAAACTAATATATTAGTCTGGTCTATCTTCACCTTACCATTCAAAACCAACCCTTAATTAAACACCAAGTTTCTGCTTCATGGACAAAATCCCACAAACCATTTAAAAAGAAAGAGCCAAAACCCAACAAAGAAATCAATGTCATTGCATCAGGAACAAAAACCCCAGTAATAAAAATCCATTCTTGATATTGCAAATTCAATAAAGATCACAACTTTATGATATTTTTGCCCAAGAAACTGACACCAAATTGATTAAAATGCAAAAAGGAGGTAACCCTTTTGGGGGAAAAGAAAGTTTAAAGCATAGATAAAGAAAGAGGGGGGAAATGGTGAAGTTAGTATAACCTGTGACAAGTCCTTATCTGAAATGAAAATGGAAATTCAAATGTGGGGTAGGGAGAGCTATTTCTGTTTCAGTTTCAGAGGGTATAGATATGTTTTGTGTCATTGTGTGGTATGTGAGAGAGAAATTGAGTGATGCCAATTTGTTTGAGCAAAGTTTCTGAAGATTGAATTGAAGAGAGAGTATATGCGTTCTGTCAAACCTGAAAAAAGGCGCTGAGTGGATAATGCCGATATTTATTGCGCTGATTGAATTTAATAACGACTTTTCAATTTGCTTGTCCATTTCCACGCGCAGTTTGTGGCGCGTTGGCACGCCCATTTTTTAACTAGTCGTCAGTTTGTGATGGAAGGAATTAGTAATACATGAATTATAATGTAAAATTATTTTTTACTGGATATTTGATTGTCTAAAATAGAATGTATGGTAAAATTTAACATATGGTTTATTTTGTTAAATTTAATAAAATTGAAAGGTGTTGGTGTTGGAAAAAAGATAATGGGCAATTGTTTTTTTTGGGTGTTTAATTTATCCATATATTGTTATTTCAAGTTTATATTAAGTACAAAATAATACACAAATTGGTGTATTAATTCATACCAAGATTAACTATGCATGATTCAAATACTAATCAAAGACCGGATAAAACAATATCAAATTTGATATCTTCATATATTATTTCATCCATTCATATAGTCCTAACTCCTAAGGTGTTGAGTCGTTACTTGCTTTTAGAGCATTTTGTTAGGAAAATGTGGGATTATAACACAACTACACAAGAATTACGCTGACGTGGGATTAAATATTTGAGTTATGAAATCGGATGTGCTTTATCTCTTGATTGTTCATAATGTAAGTTAAAAATTTAAAGTGGTAACAAAGTTTTCGTCTCTAATACCTTATTATCCTTCATTATAACTACATACAAGATAGTTTACTCACTTGCACGGATTTCACTAATTGGCCAATTATTTTAACTTGAACAATGCCCTTCTCTAACTCATCCGAGACAGAGTAACTTTGTTGAGAGATGGTTTGAGTCAGTCTGTCAGAGCAATTATCCCGAACAGAAAGTAATCTGTATTTATAAATTAGTAAAACAGTTAGATGTATACTTGAAAAAATATA
This sequence comes from Nicotiana tomentosiformis, assembly GCF_000390325.3. Taxonomy (NCBI): domain Eukaryota; kingdom Viridiplantae; phylum Streptophyta; class Magnoliopsida; order Solanales; family Solanaceae; genus Nicotiana; species Nicotiana tomentosiformis. Next base: position 50,626,444 of record NC_090812.1, read on the forward strand.
TTGTATTTGAGTATATATGCAGTGAAAAAAAAATATATTGAACCGTGTTTTAAACTCGTCAGATTAAGAAAAACTTGCGCACAAAATATGAATATGCAAAACAACATACGTTTAAGATGTAATGAATAACTTTCACAAAGTAACGTCAAATTGAATAATTATATTTTACATTGAATTTATGGACTTTTATGAGCTGCATAACAACAATAATAGGGTGGTTGTTAGAACTTAGTAAGCAGGGGCGGACCTACGTTGTGGGTTGAGGGGTCACGGGACCCCGTTAGTCTCGGCAAAAATATTGTATATATATGTTATATATATCTATCCATATATATGGGACCCAATATATATTTGAGTTGTGCCCCCAAACAGAGAAAGGCTGATGGAGGAGTAGTTGTGTTGGGCAATTAAATTTGCTCAATGGCTGGATGACGAGGGTTCGAAACCCTACTTCAGCCTTTTCTCCTTTTTGATTTAGTTCTTGGAATATAACAGTTTTTATACTTAATAGTTAATACTCTGTAAATTGCTTTATTTTTAACTTTTATCTTCTTTTTGAATTCAACTATAGCTTAGTACTAATATACATAATAGTCAACTTAATTAGTTTTATTCTTTTTCAAATCTCTACCTTAAAATTAAAAGCCTCAAATTGCAACATATCGCTCCACAAATAGAAAAATTAGAATTCTTCTACAACTGCCTTCTTCAACAATCACTTTGACTCTGACTCGGCAATGGCAACTGAGAGTTTGAAACCCTTGTTCAGTTATTTGACAATTAACATACCCATAATCTTGATTTCTTTACTAAATTTTGATAATTTAAAGTTTGGACGCCCTTTTGATCATTGGCCTCTTTTTCATTTATTAAAATACTAATCATACTTAATCAAACACCTTCCCTTCCCATAGCATCCATTTTACGAAGAAATCTCTCTTTGTTCGGTGCTTTCTTTTTCTTTAGAACTTCTTTTTGTTTATATTTGAATGGTAAGTCATCATAATATTAAGTTTTCAAAGAGTTGCACACCAAATTTTATCGCTAGTAATTAGCATACTGTGGTGCACCCGTCTTGCTGTAATCCTGGGTCCGCCTCTGTTAGTAAGTGAGGTACAATTTCATCAACAAATTCGCCCCAGAATGTAGCAGACAACTTCTTCCTCGTGCCAAATAGAAATGAATATATAATTTTAAGCATATGTAATTATCAAATCCATCCTTAATCAGTAGATGACTGTTTATTCTTACTCATCATCTTCTAGTATGATATTCATAAACTTCCTAGAAATTTCACCTTGTTTGTGCATTTGTACCCCACTAAAACTGACAACTTCTCCTATCACATCTAAAGAAAAAGAAGATGTTAAAAGAAATAGCAGAAAAGTTCATAATTAAAAATGTAAGGTAAAAGTTATTTTTACCGAATAATTCAGTCTCGTTCACATCAACCTTATTTGTCAATTGATCATATGGCCGCAAATCAAAGATATTCATTGAGAAAAGTGGAACGGTTGTTTCAATCATTGTTGTCCGTTGAGTGAATGTTAGACTCAACCTATATTTTGTGGTGTTGAACCTCTCCTTATTTTGACAAACGATAAAGTTCGCCATAAAATACAATCCAAGCTCATTAACTTGTGTTTTGAAAAGATGCAAAACTGACTTTCCAATAGAAGCATGTATCTAATCGCCCTACAAAGAGTTACATTAAATAAAAAAAGTGTTTGAAGGAATTAGTAATACAATAATTCCATATTAACTAATACAAATCTTTATTTTACTTGAATACTTGAATTTATACTAATACTAATTTGAAGTAATATTACTTTTCAATAGTAGAGTTGAAAGAATTAGTAAGTGAAAGAAATAGAGAAACAACTCCACATTTGTAATTTAATCACATTAAAAAACAGAGAAGGTATAACGATTTAGCAACACAAAAAATCCAGAGTAACTAATACTAATTTATATTATTGTAATTGAATACTTGAATTTATACTAATACTACTTATCAATAATAGATTTTAATGAATTAGTAAGTCAAACAAACAGAGCAAAAACTCCAAATTTTTCTTTCAACAGTAAAGTTAAACGAATTAGTAATTAAGTCACATAAACAGAGTAACTACTCTAGATTTGAAACTTAATTTATACTAATAGTAATTTTATCCGGTAGACTTAGAACGAATTAATAACTCAAACACACAAAGCAACAAATTCAAATTTGCAACTTAAGAAACAGCGACCAAAATAAATTAGTAAGAAAATAATATATTTTGAAGACCTTTTCATCTTGTAGAACCAATACAATCGAGAATGTAGTGTCTGAATTATAACAATCCGGTACTTCCCACAGACGGACAACTCAAACTTTCAACTTCCATTGCATTTTCGAAATTGTTATATCCTTGATGAAATCACTGTGAGTAGTCATTCTTTGCATAAGCCGTATGTTTTCTTGGATTCTTGATAGAATTGAAGTACCGTGTATCAGTGGAAGAAATATAAGTTTACAATTTTGAGCAGTTGTTACCGAGTAGTGGATAGAGATCGTGAGTTTCAATCGGGGTTTAGATAGTTGAGGACACTCTGACTATCGTTATTTTGCAAGGATAATTTAGGGCAAGTGGAAGCTAAACAGTTTTTAAATTATGTTGTGGATTAAATGGTTATTCACATGTAAACCCATTTAATTCTTAAAAAATAAAAAGTTCTGAAATTTCTACCTAATTTTGTAGGACATTTTTCTCCCAAATAAAGTTTTAGTTCATAATTAGTTGTAGCAATGTCCTAAAGTGCCAAGTGGCATATTGGGGTGATGTCACTTTGGCTTAATGAGATTACTTTTTCTTCTACTTTGAATTATAGATAGATTGTACGTAAACAATCACTCATACGTACGTTTTTCATTCTATAAAAGAAGAAGCACAAAAGGTAACTCGCAAAAAAAGAACATATAAATTAAAGAACAAAGCCAAACAGTACCTAAAGAATAAAAGTTTGAGATGAACGAGAAAGGACAATGATATCATATGGAGCTGACTTTCCACGATGATAATGAAGTAAAGGAGCGTTAAACTAGCTATTTCATTTTCATATTTCCAAAGTTTAATTGGTACGTATAAATGCAAGTCAAATTTATTTATGCTAATAATTGTTGTCAGCATTCGACCATAGTTTAATTCATTCTCCTAATGTATTGAATCTTCCCCGTGTCCACTTCTGATCTGCAGTGACAGTGTAGGACATGATGTGTGTGTGAGACTAGTTGCTGCATGTCCAACGGTATAGGTCCTCCTTAGGTGTGGAACCAAACTTGTATAAACTCCTTTTTTTTCGCTGAAATATTTAGTATCACTGATCCGATTCATGTAAACTCAATAAACTAGTAAAGGCGCTCCATATTGAGATGTTCTTCGATCCATTTCCAGGACGCGAACTTAAAATTTTTGAGTAATGGTGACGAAATCTCAATCGTAACTCTAGTCTTTATTGGGATGTAATGGATTGAATGTTTTAATTTGACATGGTACAATAGCATAATGTACTTTAGATTTACTATATTAGGTCGGGAGAGAGTACTTTACCAGCATCGTATGTAACGAAAATAACTTAGCTATTATCTTTTATATTAATTAATTTTATACTTAATCATAAATAAATGATACAGAATTTCACTTTATTAGTATAACCATATAACATAAGTATTTTACAAGTTGTAAGGGGCAAAGGTCCCCAAAAGTCACGGGCGTGCAACGCCCAGGATTCAATCAGAGATTTATTACGTAGGCTGGCCAAGTTTGTGAAAGGGACAATTGAGATGACGAGACCTTTTTTGGGCCTCGAAGAGAAAACAAGTGGGAGAGACTATAGTGTAGGTGGAGCCTCTTCAACACCAAGTGGGAGAGACTATATGGATATGGATAGTTATTGTGAGATTCATACAAAGACAACGTGATGCTGCTTTTGAATGCACTTCCCTCCATTTTCTATATCAAAATCCTTTGCCACTAGTGAACATAAACCAGGCAGGGCAAAATCATTGACAAATACTAAATGGGACAGGACAAGACAGGTTAAAATTTTAGCACGTTAAGGCTAGCTTTGCCCAGTCCTGACCCATTTACATCCCTATAGGTAGGAGAAAGATTCAAGGACGACGCAGTCGAGGCTTCTTTTCCTTCCGGAGAAATATTCAATAATGTGTATTATTTGATCACTGTTGTTGCTATTGTTTCTCTATTGCTCCATTTTTAACGTTCTTGAGCCGAGAGTCTTTCGGAAACATATGTCTACCTTCATAGGGAGGGGTAAGGTCTGCGTACACACTATCCTTCTCAAACTCCACTTGTGAGATTCCACTGGCTTGGTAGTGGTTGTTGTAGTAGAAATATTCAAGAATGTAGATGACACTCCTTTTCCTTTCAGTCCTTTTTGTCTTCAAACTTTTTCTATATGACAAAATCTTGAGTAACATATCAGAAATATCTAGTGAGAAGCAAGCCAACAAGATGCCCTATTTGTGGAGAAAAAATTGTGCATAGAAAAGGTCATTATGTGAAAAGATATGGCATATCCAGCAGCTTCTATTACACTTGAGATTGGCACCCCTGTGGATAGATGGTCCATGAAAGCCTCTGCAACATCATGCAGAGCTAATGTGTACCCCAGTTTTATACTTTGCCTTAGATCTTGTTCTCCCGACGGGCTACTACGGATATTTTCTTATTCTGTATGTTATATACAAAAATTATACAAATTTTATATATTTTTCGGCTATTATTTTTACAACGGCTATACAATGTCATTTTTTCAAAAATATATGTACTACTTTTAGCTAATACCTCTAACCAAACACGGAATAAATTTAATCCTAAAATTACCAGGATAATACCTTAAACCAAGTGTCACAAGCATGAAAATATCTACTCCAGAGTTTAGACGGGCATCTTCTTTTTGGTGATGGGATAATAAAGTTTAGAGGGGAATTCTTAACACCAAGGGCAAGCAAAGAAACTTCATAGCATAATGCTCTCGACATCAGAATTAAACCATATATATGCGTGTAGCTACTCCCAGAGAACAACCACAACAAAGGTGCAGCTTAAGTCTCCTTTTCGTATTGGCCAAAGTAAGGTTCGTGGCTACAGGGGGCTTCGCAGTTCCAACAAAACACTATTAGCTTAAGTCATAACTAACACAAACAGAATAATCCTTTGACATAAGCACTTCAACTTCACTTTTGTTCAGTGTAAACTACCACTACTTCAATTACTTGTTCCATGGATTCAATCAAGTTCCACAACATAGATAAATTGCTAAATCTGGAGATCTCAAAACATCAATGCACAAACCTTTCCTTTCTCTGTTGCTCTTTACCTATTTCCAGCTGTGATTACCCCAAAGTGTCAATATAGCTACTATTTTGAAATCAAAGACCCTATTCTACCTGTTTAGTGGGCAATGAACTGTTCTCCTTGATGTAGTTCGTTATCAATGCACTGCCTAATAACATATGCATATACAGTTACAACTTTGTAATACCCAATGCTAAGAACTTGCTACAAGCTCTCCAAACCTAAAATCTAGCTAAACTTTATTAAAATGTGACAAATATTTTTTTTCTAGCCTAGAGCTGAAAGATCTCTCTAACTGATACTCCATAGTACAGCACCTTCGTGGTGATTTCACTCATGAATATACCTTACTCGCTTTCGAACAAGACAAGATCTTTGCGAGCTCTAACTTAAGGGACAGTAATGCTTTCAAATGTCAAATGCCACTCTGAAAACCAAAGCATAAAAGCAGAATGAAGCTGCATTTTCTTTCCTCCAAATAATTCCCAGCACTTTTTCCTTCCACCAAAGAGGTCCACTTCTGCAACAGATGTTTTAAAACTCCTGAAAGTTTTCAGATCAAACTACAGGTCTCATTCCAGTAGGCAACACATGAAACTCAAACATCTTCAATACTGATCAGAAAAAAGGCAGCAAGGAAACTCTGTCGCAATCTCCCAACAATAAAAGTAATGGAGCTAAGTTACTGTGTACAAGGAAAGAGAGCGACGAGCAAAGATGTAAAAACTTGTATTGAGCTTACAGAGCCTTATCACCAAGATGGTAATGCTTCGATGGAAGGAATCTGAAGAAAATGGGAAAGGAAGGACAAAAATGACAACTGTGGTGGGGGTGTATAACAGTACTGACCTTTTTTTAAAGAAAAAACTAACATCCCTTATCATGGACATTGTAAAATGCCACTCAACCTATTGTCAGCTTGCTCAAGATCTGAACTCCAAATTCCCATTGTTGTCCCCATGCCGAACTACTCAAACTCGGTCAAATATGGTAATGCTAAGAACCAAAACATTGCAAGACACAAACATGGTAAAAGATTAAAAAGGTAAAAGCACGAGAACGAATATTGAATAGAAACTATGGAACATGAACAAATATCAAATCTTTATCAACTAATTGCGGAGGAAAGACGTAAACAGCTTCTTCAATTTCACAGACCAAATGGTGAAATGATGAAAAAGAAGACAAGGAGGACTAATTCAGTTATCTAATCAACCAAACTTTCTGATTGATTATACATTGCACCTGACCAAATTACAGCATAATCTCATTTGTCAACCTCCATAGCTTGTGCAGCTTTAGCTTTGGCCAATGGTGTCAACTTCGTCTTCAATTTTTTCTTCCCCACTTGAAACCCACTTCCACCTGTCTTCTTCTTGTCCTTACCATCTACCTAAATCACATCATCATCCAAATTAATTCCTTTCTTTCTTGTTTTTGTTGGTTAAATTAAACTTCTATTATCATCACCCAAGATAAGTGGCGGAGCACACGCAATTGAAGGGGATTCTTAGGGAAGTTATATTGTGTAGATAGGGTAAAATATTTTTATACATATATAAAATTTTGAATCCTTCATAAGAGATAAACAAGTTCAAATCCTGGGTGTGCCATTTTTAGATTTTATTAATCCCCTTGTCAGAATTCCTGGCTCCGATACTGTCCAAAATAGCTCCTTTTTTTTGGATAAAGTAATTTTCTGATCATCTTCAAAAAGCTCCTGGCTATTGAATGTGTAAAACTACTATTGAAATATCAAAGATTACCCAGTAAAGATCAAGATTTTTCTGATTAAATTAGTGTATACATCAGAGAAATAACGATGCAATTAAAGAGGTTAACTATGGAAAAAATGCATGTTTTACAGATGATAAAGGCAGGATGATTAACCTTCATCTTGTTCTTTTTTGCTTGTAGCTTCTTCTCTAGCTTTTCTTTCTCTGCTTTTTCCTCTATATTTTCACCATCAATCAATAATTAGTATCACATCAAAATATTATTTTTGTAAAACGTAAATAAAAAGCATAACTTCACGAGGCCTAGCAAATAGCATAATATATGAACGATAAAAAGGAAAAGAAGGGGCAAAGAATTGTACTTCGAAGATTGAATTCGTGCTGTCTTTTCCGTCGACCCAAATCGTTTTTCTTCGACATTTTGGCGACGGTGCTCACTCTCTGGGATTGTTTGCTTCTTCTACCAATACCTTAAACCCTAAAATTTTCAAAGTTTCAGCCGCATATTAATATTGTTCCCTTGATATCATTTTAAAACTCAAGTTTCCTCTTTGCTAATTTTGAAAATACCTCATGTATAACACTTTTTCCTTTTTCTATTTTTATTTCACTATGCTTAATGTTTGCAATTAGTTTTTTAAAACATATATTTAAAGTTATCGTACGTGGATTAACATGTTATAACAAATAATATGATTACTTTGATATTAGTGAATTGTGCCTTGTAGTAAAGCTTGTTAAAAGCATTTTATTTTGTATAGTAGTTAACTCATAAAGCAAAAGCAAATTAGCTTTCGATAATAGAAAATGTCAAAATATTAGGATGAAAGGAGTAATTTATCGTACGTGGATTAACATGTTATAACAAATAATATGATTACTTTGACATTAGTAAATTATGTAAGCTTATCAATAATTTATTTTGTATAATTGTTTACCCAAAAACGGATAACAATTGAATTTATACGCGGTTTTAAGGATATGTGATATAACTTGGTACAAATTGAGAAAATATATATATTAATGTTAAAATTGACTGTGAAATAAATAAATGCAAACCAAACGAATCGAATAGCCTTGACCCTCAAGTTCGATCATCCTCAAACCAAGTGAAGATTCAACTGATATAAGAACAGAGTAGCAAGATATTGAAAACTAGAAGAAGGCATTATATTGCTTTGTATTGCATGAATGTGATGTCTCTTATAAATGATCGGACTCTCTTTATATAGTAAATGAGTCATACTCTTGATATAATTCTAAATACAGTAAGGAATCTTATGATAGGCTAATTAACCGGCCTCTTCTTTATACGTGCGGGATTTCTGCCGCGATCCTCGCCCGATTGCGGATATTTTGGCTTTCAGTTATTTGGCTCGGTAAGCTTCCCTTGGTCTCGCTCGATCTCTATTTTGCTCGATCTCGATCTTGCTCGGTCTCGATCTTAGCCGGTCTCGATCTTGGTCGACCTCTAGGTCACGGGCTCGGCAATCTAACTTCGCACCATGGCTTGATATAACAAGAGTTTGAACCTTGGCATATCATGTTCTAGTCTCGATCAGTCATATGAAGGGCAAGCCCGGTTTTGACCGTAAACAATAATCAAATTAAAGTTAACTCATAAAGCAAAATCTGTATACGGTCGAAATAGATTTCGGCATTCGTACGATTGATCGAGGTCGACATAATGGATCGAAGAAAGACTCTGTAATATCGAGATGGGTTCCGAAGGTGGTATGAACGAGCTTCAGATTTTGGGTATGGGTCAAACACCGAGTTCGATGTCATTATCGAGCTCGGGTCCGAATCGAATTATGATGAGATGATTTCGAGCTTAAGGAGCAGAGGCCAACTGAGCCCGAATCATCACCTGATTCCGAGTCCACATCGAGCTCTAGAAGCAATACCGACCAGCACCGAGGCCGATCGAGCTCGAGCTCACAGACAAGAGCCGTTGCAAACACACTAAGGGAGAGAATCTCGACGGAAATTAGGGAAAAGCTGATTTATCATGGGTTCTCCATTATGTATTTTTAATTATATCTAAAGTAGAATCCTCCACTATAAAGAAGATGGCTACATTTCTATATAGGGCAGTTTTTTTTGTCTACATTATAATTCAAGCATTATATTCTCCTATATTCAAGAGTTACTCTTTTAAACTTCATTAATTGATTCGTTGTGCTTAGTCCTAAAAATCATCTTCTTTACAACCTTGTTTATTTTGCGTTCTTTGCAATCCATATTTGATATTTCTATTTATCCCTATGATTTGTATCAAGCTATACCACATATCTTTATAACTACATACAAATTCAACTCTATCCGTTTTTCGGGTAAACAGTTTGGCGCCCACCGTGGGGCTAAGGATAACAGTGACTATTTGATATTAATCTGCAAAAACACACCGCTTTGCGCTTGTTTCCGAAAGTATCTTGGATTTCGGATTACCAACGACTAACTACCAATCAAATGGCCTTACATATCGACAACGAAGCTGGTCTTCAAGACGAGAAAACCAACTTGACACCCAGTACCGAAAGACCACTTGTCAACGTCGTTGGAGCTCGAATCGAAGTGCCGATAGATATCAATTAGCATGTGTCCATTGAGGCGAACCTACATTTTGAACCTGAAAAAAGTATTCATTGTAGCACTCGGTCTGCAGCCCGAGACCCCCAAAACATTAAGGAAAACGGCGTCAGCTTGCATATGATTTTTAAAATGTTGCAAGCCCAACATGTATCGATAGCTTAGTTGCAGAGCCAAACCCAGCTACCGAGCAGGCCGGAGCCCAGTCCACCTCGATAAATTGCCCACAGAACGGAGCCAGCCATAGTGAGGTCAAATGAGCAAGAATCAGGGACTACTCCCGAAATTGCTAAAATAATCGAGGAGCTCACAAAGCGAGTCGAAGCCAACGATGAAAAGGTAGAGACATACAACTCCATGGTTGATCAGATCCCGGGGGCACCACCAATATTGAAGGGCTTAAATTCATAAAAATTCCTACAAAAGCCTTTCCCCCCAAGCGCGGCTCCTAAACCAATCCCAAAGAAGTTCCGCATGCCCGAGATTCCTAAATATAACGGAATTACCGACCCCAACGAATATGTTACCTCATACACATGTGCCATCAAAGGGAACGATCTAAAAGATGATGAGATCGAATCCGTATTATTGAAGAAATTCGGTGAAACCCTGTCAAAGGGAGAAAATGATATGGTATCATAATTTTTCATCTAATTCTATCGATATTTTTGCTATGCTTGCAGATTCCTTCGTAAAAGCACACACCGGGGCCATAAAAGTCGAGACCAGGAAGTCGGACATGTTCAAGGTAAGACAAAAGGATAACGAGATGCTAAGGGAGTCCATATCTCATTTTCAAATAGAACGAATTGATCTGCCACCAGTCACGTACAATTGGGTTGTTCAGGCTTTCATTCAAGGTTTGAACGAACGAAGTTCGACGGCTTCACGGCGGCTGAAGCATAACCTGATCGAGTACCCATATATTACTTGGGTCGATGTAAATAATCGATATCAATCAAAAATAAGAGTCGAAGACGACTAGTTGGGTTCTGGGTCCATTATCAAAAAGGGCTGCCAATCGAGAACAGAGATCGATCAGAGACCGATATTGGCCGTATAATAGAAATCCTACAAGCTAGGTATGATAAACGGCTAAAACGATACTACTGCTAAGGTACGATCCCCCCTCCCCCCCATTCAATTATATTTCGAAACTAACTCGTGCAAATGTTCGACCAAAGATGAGGATTAATGAATTTGATTAGGAACAAAGATGGATAATTCAACATGAAACCTCAGTATCCGAGGCCTCCTTACAATCAACCTCGAATACTGGGGGGGCATACCATTGTCACTGAACATATCGATGATGATTATCAAGAACGATGCAAAGGAAGTTACTTCGTTATTTCATGACAATAGGGTCTCAACAGGAATAATTGTAAGGGCCAAATGGTCAAACGAGCCATGCCCATATAGTTGGCCCGAGCCCTGACACAAAACATGAACACATATATAATGACTTACACATGTATAATGACTTACCGATATCTTATATCCAAGAAAAATTCCTTCATTTCGAGATTTATTATGCAAACAGGCCTAAGGTAAATTAATGAATTCGAGCAATACTCACTCAACTATAAAGCCCAAGGGCTACATCAACTTGAGTTGGAGCAACCATTCCTACTCGGGGACTATCTACTAAGCCTACGGGCTACTTTTACTTTGAGTTCGAAACAATCACTCGACTATTAAGCCTACGGACTACACTACTTCAAGTTCGAGCAAGGCACTCACTCGAGTACTAAGCCTACGGGCTACTCTTATCTTGAGTTCGAGAAATCACGCACTCAATCATTAAGCCTACGGGCTACATTCTTCGAGTTCGATCAAGGCACTCACTCGAATGCTAAGCCTACGGGCTACTCTTATCTTGAGTTCGAGAAATCACTCACTCAATCATTAAGCCTACGGGCTACATTTCTTCGAGTTCGAGCAAGGCACTCACTCGAATGCTAAGCCTACGGGCTACTCTTATCTTGAGTTCGAGAAATCACTCACTCAATCATTAAGCCTACGGGCTACATTACTTCGAGTTCGAGCAAGGTACTCACTCAAATGCTAAGCCTATGAGCTACTTTTACTTCGAGTTCGAAATAATCACTCGACTATTAAGCCTACGTGCTACATTTCTTCGAGTTCGAGCAAGGCACTCACTCAAATGCTAAGCCTATAGGATACTCTTATTTTGAGTTCGAGAAATCACTCACTCAATTATTAAGCATATGGGCTACATTTCTTCGAGTTCGAGCAAGGCACTCACTCGAATGCTAAGACTATGGGCTACTCTTATCTTGAGTTCGAGAAATCACTCACTCAATCATTAAGCCTACGGGCTACATTACTTCGAGTTTGAGCAAGGCACTCACTCGAATGCTAAGCCTACGGGCTACTTTTACTTCGAGTTTGAAACAATCACTTGACTATTAAGCCTACGGGCTACACTACTTCGAGTTCGAGCAAGGCACTCACTCGAGTACTAAGCCTACGGACTACTCCTATGAGTTCGAGAAATCACTCACTTAATCATTAAGCCTACGGGCTATATTTTTTCGAGTTCGAGCAAGGCACTCACTCGAATGCTAAGCCTACGGGCTACTCATATCTTGAGTTTGAGAAATCACTCACTCAATCATTAAGCCTACGGGCTACATTACTTCAAGTTCGAGCAAGGCACTCACTCGAATGATAAGCCTACTGGCTACTTTTACTTCGAGTTCGAAACAATCACTCGAATATTAAGCCTACGAGCTACACTACTTCGAGTTTGATCAAGGCACTCACTCGAGTACTAAGCCTGCAGGCTACTCCTATCTTGAGTTCGAGAAATCACTCACTCAATCATTAAGCCTACGGGCTACATTACTTCGAGTTCGAGCAAGGCACTCACTCGAATGATAAGGCTACGAGCTAGTTTTACTTCGAGTTCGAAACAATCACTCGACTATTAAGCCTACGGGCTACACTACTTCAAGTTCGAGCAAGGCACTCACTCGAGTACTAAGCCTACGGGCTACTCCTATATTGAGTTCGAGAAATCACTCACTCAATCATTAAGCCTACTGGCCTCATTACTTCTAGTTCAAGCAAGGCACTCACTTGAATGCTAAGCCTACAAGCTACTCCTATCTCGAGTTCGAAGCACTCACTCAAGCCTACGGGCTACACTACTTCAAGTTCAAGCAAGGCACTCACTCGAATACTAGGCTTACGGGATACTCATATATTGAGTTCGAGAAATCACTCACTCAATCATTACGCCTACTGGCTACATTACTTCGAGTTCAAATCATTCACTCGACTACTAAGCCTACTGGCTAATTATTACTTCTAGTTCGGGTAAATCACCCACTCGACCAATCAATGCATATGGGCTACATTACTTCGAGTAAATTACTCATTATTTCGAGCTCAAACGAACACTCGACTATTTAAGGCTGAAGGCTATTCGAGCCCAACAAAGCAAAGGGAACTATCCACAAAGCCCGAAAGCAACAGTGATTAAAATTCAAACTATCTATTTAGCTTCAAAGGCTATTTTGCTTCAAAAGGAAGAAAAAATTGTACAAAGGCAACTCAGCCAAAAAGGAAGTTCTTTATACAAAGACCGAAAGCGATATCAAAAGAACGCAACAAATTACCTAAGGCCCTAAATGGCTCAATCTTCATCGGAGGCCGTGTTTTTGGCATCTTCCTCATCTTCAGACTCACCCGAAAAAAATACGCCCCTCAATCTTGCTCGAGAAAAATCGACGAAGAATCACTATCCTCTAAAAGGAAAGGTGGATTTGGCCGAGGGTCACATCGTACCTTTTACAGAAGGCAACGATGACGGGGTCTAGAGGGCCCAACGTGAAAGGATAAGTATAAACACTTAAGATCTCTTCGACGTGGGTAGTAATTGATTCATCAGGCGATGGGATTACTACAAGTTTATTATTCCAGTTGCATTCTTGTATGACTTTCTCGAGAACTTTCTCGGTAATTGAACATTGGTACCTCGACATCGGCTCACACCGACCCAGTATCGGAGAAGGCTTTTCAACTTTAAAATCGCCTACAGTCGAGCACCCTACCGGAACGAATTCCTTAGGACGGGGCTCTTCCACATCCTCACCACCGGCAGGTCGAGATGAAGAAGCGGTCTCTTTTTGCGGAACAGTTTTAGACGTGTTTGCCATCTAAAATTCTGTGAACGAAGAACGGGAGTATTTGGTGTTTTGAGAAGGAATTTGCAGTAAAAATCACAGATTTGCATACAGAAAACTCAAAAAAGACGAGAAGGGACTTAGAAAATTTGGAAGATTGAAGACGTAAAAGTGATTAATGGTGGAAATAAGGGCTATTTATAGATTGAAGCAATGACGGTTCAATATCAGCGGTGGCCGACCACCGTCTGATACACATTAAATGCCTTGGTAAACTGAACCGATGGGACAACTATCACGTATATCATGGACGGATCGATGCAAACGTCAGCGTATATCTGATCGAGCCGTTGAAAAATTATATCGTTTCTCGCCACATCCTTCCCGTGAAACGAGGGGACTATCTATATATGGTCGAAATAAATTTCGGCGTTCGTACGATTGATCGAGGTTGAAACATAATGGATCGAAGAAAGACTTCATAATATCGAGATGGGTTCCGAATGTGGTATGAACGAGCTTCAGATTTTGGGTATGGGTCAAACACCGAGTTCGAAGTCATTATCGAGCTCGGGTCCGAATCGAACTATGATGAGATGATTTCGAGCTTAAGGGGAAGAGGCCAACCGATACCGAGCTCGAATCATCACTTGATCCGAGTCCATATCGAGCTCTAGAAGCAATACCGACCAGCACCGAGGCCGATCGAGCTCGAGTTCACAGACAAGAACCGTTGCAAACACACTAAGGGAGAGAATATCGACGAAAATTAGGGAAAAACTGATTTATCATGGGTTCTCCATTATGTATTTTTAATTATATCTAAAGTAGGATCCTCCACTATAAAGAGGATGGCTACATTTCTGTAGAGGGCAGTTTTTTTGGCCTACATTATAATTCAAGTACCATATTCTCCTATATTCAAGAGTTACTCTTTTATGCTTTATTAATTGATTCGTTGTGCTTAGTCCTAAAAATCATCTTCTTTCCAACCTTGTTTATTTTGCGTTTTTTGCAATCCATATTTGATATTTTTATTTATCCCTATGATTTGTATCAAGCTATACCACATATCTTTAGAACTACGTACAAATTCAACTCTATCCGTTTTTTGGGTAAACAAAATCAAATTAGCTTCCGATAATAAAAAATGTCAAAATATATTAGGATAAAAGGAGTAATAGCTTTCTCTTCTTTTTGAGATGTTTAGTAAATCTCGTTTCGATAATTTTTTCCTAACGGACCATTAACCAATCAAGAAGTCATTATTATTAAACAACTTCACAATAATAGTTTATATGAATTATAGTCTAATAGTTTTTGTTAGTCATATTCTCACATCATCTACATAAATAAGTGGATCACCTTCTTCCAAACTATATCTTCTTTTGTCAAAGAAAAAAACATTTAAAACAAAATTATTTATAAAATTTTATAAAAAAAATATATTCCTACGAGTGACATATTGAATGATCAAGTTGTCGAGACCCATTTTATGAGAATTTTAAATGTTTGATTGAGTGAGATGTAAATATATTTTCACTACTATTAGTCTTAGGGTACGCGCTTTGTGCGTGTAACCATATCAATGAATATAAAGTTTTAAAGAATTAGGTTATCCATCTGCTTTAATTTAGTTTAACTGGATACGGAATTTAAGAAAGTAGGACATGAAGATTTTTGAAACTTGTGATTTTGCACATACCATAATATTTGAGCGGCTATAAAAGTTTGTCATTAAGGATAAAATAAAATATTCATGTTTAATTATGTTCAAATTTAAAAGTATTATTAATTTTTTAAATGAACTAAAAAATAAATAGTGTTATACTTTTTGGAATGAATAGACGACGACAACAACAACCTAGTATAATCCCATTAGTGGGGTATGAGAGGGTAGTGTGTACGCAGACCTTACCCCTACTCTGGGTAGAGAGGTTGTTTTCGATAGACCCTCGGCTCCCTCCCTTCAAGAATTCTCCACCTTACTCTTGGGTTGACTCGAACTCACAAACTCTTGGTTGGAAGTGGAGGGTGCTTACCATTAGAGCAACCCACAAAAGTTCTTAGATGGTAAGAGTTTAGTTAATTGAAAAATAATTTTACTCATGTGATGAATATGAAAAAGATTTTTTATTTTTTTTTTTGCTAATTAGTTAATGTAAAGATTTAGTTATTTCTTTTTAACATTAAAGGTAATTTAATTTAAACACTTGGTTATTTTTTCCTCAACATTTAATGCAATAACTTATTTTTCATTATTCAAATTTTAAATATTAGCTCATCATAATTTTTTATAATTTTATCTGCAATTATAATTTTTTTTCTAATAAGCATTCTACTCTCAAAGAATAAAAAAATTGATGTTCCATTTTTCTATTTGTAACGACCCGACCGGTCGTTTCGAGAGTTATAGCCTCGTTTACCCTATTTTCTACTTCTTTTTATATTATTCAGCTATATTATGTTATGTCGGGTTAGTTGGTTTGGGACCGGAGTAGTTTCAAAGTGAATTGAGACGCTTAGTCTCTTAAATAGAAATTTAAGTTGGAAAAGTCAACCGGATGTTGACCTATATATAAACGATCTCGGATTTGAATTTTGATGGTTCTGTTAGCTCTGTTAGGTAATTTTGGACTTAGGAGTATGTCCGGAATATGATTTGGAGGTCCGTGGTAGAATTAGACTTGAATTGGCGAAATGGAGTAGGTTCGTAGTGTTAGGTAATATCGGGGTCGAAATGGAATTTCGTAAGTTGGAGTAGGTTCATAGTGTCATTTTTTATGTGTGTGCAAAATTTGAGGTCATTCGGACATGGTTTGGTTGGTTTCAGCATCGGTTGTCGAATTTGGAAATTTAGAAGTTCTTAGGCTTGAATCCGAGGGTAATTTGATGATTGGATATTGCTTTGAGTGATTAGAAGATTCGACTAAGTTTGTATATTGATATATGACTTATTGGTATTTTTGGTTGAGGTCCCGAGGGCCTCGGGGTGATTCCGGGTGGTTAACGGATTTGTCGAAGTTGGAATTTGCAGCTGGAGCCTTTAATTATTTTCGCACCTGCGGAAGAAAGCCTCGCAGGTGCGAGGCCGCTGGTGCGCGTGGGGAGTGTGCAGGTGCGGGCAATGCTGGGCCAAAGATGGGAACGCAGGTGCGAAGAATTGGCCGCATGTGCGAGCCCGCATGTGCGAGGCCTTGAGCGCAGATGCAGAGATGAGAATTTTGGGCTGGTTTCGCAGATGCGCACCAGGGACCGCAGATGCGAGCCCGCAGGTGCGAGAAAGGTGTCCGCAGGTGCGAAAGCTGGGGGATTAAGTGAGTTGCGCAGGTGCGGCTCCTTGAACCGCAGGTGCGGTCGCGTGGGTGCAAGAAAATGGCCGCATGTGCGAAAAACCTAGGCAGAAACCATAAATAGAACCCTTCGTGATTTTGGTGCACTCTTCACTATTTCTATTCGGTTTTTGGAGCTGTTGGGAGAGATTTGAAGAGGGAATCAAGGGGATTTCATTGAGATAAGTTACTTGAGCTCTAATACTTGTATATATGGTAATTTTCTATTGTTTAATAATGGTAATTAGTGAAAATGAGGGGTTAGGGCTTGGAATTTTTGAAAAGTAATTTAAAGATTTGAAAGACCAAACGATGTTGGATTTTGATGAATTTGGTATGGTTAGACTCGTGAGTGAATGAGCTTTCTACTTTTGTAAATTTTGTCGGATTTTGAGACATGGGCCCGGGGCCGGGTTTGAGCCAATTTCGGATTTTGGTCTAATTTTGAAGCTTTTCTTGTAGAATTCATTCCATTAGCATATATTGATGGTATTGTACTGATTGTGAATAGATTTGGAGCATTTGGAGGCCGAGTCCAGAGGCAAGAGCATTACGGGGTAGAGATTTGACCGGTTTGAGGTAAGTAACGATTGTAAATCTAGTTCTGAGGGTATGAAACCCCGGATTTTGTATCATTCTACTATTTTTAGTGACGCACATGCTAGGTGACGGGCATGTGGTCGTGCACTATTGGGGATTTGTGACTTGGTCCGTCCCGTAGCAACTGTAAAGTTACATACTTTGTTGAAACTATATGATACTTATATGTTTTAGAAAGAATTTCTGTAAATTGGGCTGAATGCCATGTTTGGGCCTTGCGCCAATGCTGTTTGGACCCTTAGGGGCTGTTTCTTACCATCCTCTCATTGTTTTCAATTGAAAATCTATACTCAGTCATGTTTATAATTATTTACCGCATAACTCAGTTTTATGACTCTATTTTAATGCATATAAATGATTTGGGTCGAATGTCCTGTTTTACTAAAATGCCCGAGTAGCTTGATAGGTTTATGACTGAGTGAGGCCGAGGGCCTGATTTGTGAGGATGAGTATGGGTCGGGGCTGCCCGCCTGCAACATACTTTATTATTATGGCACGTGAGTTGTCCGTGCAGCACGTGAGTTATCCGTGCAGATTATAGCGCTTGGGCTGAAGGAGCCCCTCCGGAGTCTGTAGATACCCCTAGTGAGCGCAGGCACCTACAGAGTGCGAGTGCCGAGTGACTGGGAGGCATGGGTGATTGTGAGGTATGCCCGAGTGTCAAGAGTGATTGTGAGGTATGCCCGAGTGGCACGAGTGACTGTGAGGTTTTCCCGAGGGGTTGTTTATGAGTGATGTTTTGCCCGAGGGGCTGTTTATGATTTCATCATTTTTGCTCACCTTTGCATTTTTCCTCTGTCTGCAAACTGTTGAAAAATATCTTTAAATGATTTTTACTGGAACTGGGTTAAACGAGATGTTTTGATTCAAATCCTGATTTTTAAAAGCATGTGGTATTTTACTAAGATTTCCCGATATGAATGTTATATGATTTATTGCTCGTCACTACTGCTCAGTCTTTATTTATTATTTTTACTTACTGAGTTGGCGTACTCACGTTACTCCCTGCACCTTGTGTGCAGATTCAGGTGTAGCTGGTCACGGTAGCGGTTATTGAGTGTTCTGGTTGCAAATTTTCTTGGAGATAGCAAGGTAGTTGTTGGGCGATCGCAGCCCCTGCTCTTCTCCCTCTTATCTTCCTCTAGTTGTATTTAGCTATTTTCTAGGCTGAGTTAGCCTTGATATTGTTAGACAGATTGTAGTAGATGTTCATGACTAGTGATACCCCGATGTCGGCCTTTTCCTTCCGCACTTTTATTTTGATTGGAACTCCTTTACGAAGATTTTTATGTCAAATAACCTTGAAATTATCTTTAAAATTAAAATATCGGTTTGTTTTGGAAATGAGTCGGCTTGCCTAGTTCCACGATAGGCGCTATCACGACAGCGGTTAGTTTTGGGTCGTGACAGATTAGTATCAGAGCCTAGGTTACATAGGTCTCACGAGTCATGAGTGGGTTTAGTAGAGTCTTGCGGATCGGTATGGAGACGTTTGTACTTATCTTTAGGAGGCTGCAGAACCTTTAGGAAACTCCACATTCTTGAATTTTTGTCGTGCGAATCTGTTGATTCTAATAACTAAATATTTGTTGTTTCATTCTCTCACAGATGATGAGGACTCGTACTACCGGTCAGGAGGGCCAACCACCTGTACTACTAGCCAGGGCCGTGAGAGGCCGAGGCCGTAGTAAAGGCCGTGGTAGGGGTAGATGCACAGCCCGTACAACATCTGGGGTAGTACCTGCAGATCCACCGGTTGTCCCAGATCAGGACCAGGTTCCAGTTGTTGATGCACCAGCTCAGGCACCACCTGTGCCTATTGTGATTCCAGGCCTTCAGGAGGCCCTAGCTTAGATTCTAACAGCGTGTACTGGCCTTGCTTAGGCGGTCTCTATTTCGGCAGCCGCAACCACTTCTCAGGCCAGGGCCGTTGCTCGCACACCCGAGCAGGTTATTCAGGGATTTCAGACACCGGAGGCACCACCAGCCCAGCCGGTTGCTGTTGCTCAGGATTATGTGGTTCCTGCTATACCTAAGGATGATCAGCGTAGGTTGGAGAGGTTTGGGAGACTTCAGCCACCACCTTTCAGTGGCACAGAGAGAGAGAGGATGCTCGTGACTTTTTGGACAGGTGTCAAAGGATACTCCGTACTGCTGGTATTCTGGAGACTTCTGGGGTCTCATTTACTACCTTTCAGTTTTTTGGGGCTGCACTAAGATGGTGGGAGACTTACGAGAGGCGTAGGACTCTTGGCGTAACACCCCTTACTTGGCAGCAGTTCTCCGTGGTCTTTTTGGAGAAGTTCGTGCCTCGATCCCGTAGAGAGGAGCTGTGCAGACAGTTTGAGCGGCTTTGCCAGGGTGATATATCTGTGACACAGTATGAGATGCGATTCTCTGAGTTGGCCCATCATGCTATCTGGTTGGTTCCTACAGACAGAGAGAGGATCATAAGGTTTATTGATGGCCTCACTTATCAGCTATAGTTGCTCATGACCAGGGAGCGGTTTTCGGGTGCTACCTTTGATGAGGTTGTTGACATTGCTCGACAGATTGAGATGGTTCGCGGTCAGGAAAGGGTTGACAGGGAGGCCAAGAGGCCTCATGGTCAGGGTGTATTCAGTGGTGCTCCTTTTGGGGGTCAGTTCCAGCACGGTATATGTCGTCATTTTAGGCAAGCTCAGTCAGCTCGGCCATTTCATCGGGGTGCATCATCTGGCCATGGTTCTTATAGTTCTCATCAAGGCCACTCATCACTTAGTGCCCTTCCAGTTCAGAGTTCATCCCGTGCTCCACCTGTTCAGTGCTCTTCCATGCCAGGTTCTTCTACCAGTCATCCTGGTGCTAGGGATTCCCTTCAGTTTCCGCCGCCAGCACCAGGGAGTTGTTTTGAGTGTTGGGAGCTTGGGCATATGTGGATGCAGTGTCCTCGTCGTCATGGAGGTCTATCTCAGCAGAGGAGTCAGCCTCCGACTACAGCACCAGTTACCTCACCACCCGCCCAGTCAGCTCGGGGTGGAGGTCAGTCAGCTAGGGGTCGCCCTAGAGGGGGAGGCAGATCAGGGGCTTGTCAGGTCGGTCCGTTTCTATGCTTTCCCTGCCAGACCAGACGTTGTTGCTTCAGATGCTGTGATTACAGATATTGTCTCAGTTTGTCACCGAGATGTCTTAGTATTGTTTAACCCTGGTTCCACATATTCATATGTTTCCTCGTATTTCGCCCATTTTCTGGATATGCCCCGTGAGTAATTAGTTTCATCTGTACATGTATCTATTCATGTGGGCGACACTATTATTGTGGACCGCGTATATCGGTCATGTATGGTGACTATTGGGGGTCTGGAGACCCGAGTGGATCTATTGTTGCTCAGTATGGTTGACTTTGATGTGATATTGGATATGGATTGGTTATCTCCATGTCATGTTGTTCTAGATTGTCACACTAAGACGGTGAAGTTGACTATGCCGGGAATTCCGAGGGTTGAGTGGAGCGGTTCTGTAGATTATGTACCAAGTAGGGTGATTTCATATTTGAAGGCACATCGCATGGTTGAGAAGGGTTGCCTATCTTATTTGGCTTGTGTGAGGGATGTTAGTGCAGAGACTCCTGCCATTGATTCTGTTCCGGTGGTACGTGATTTTTCGGATGTGTTTCCTGCAGACCTGTCGGACATGCCGCCTGACAAGGATATTGACTTTGGCATTGATTTGGTGTCGGGCACTCAACCTATTTCTATTCCACCGTATCGTATGGCACCGGCGGAGTTGAAGGAATTGAAAGAATAACTTCAGGAACTCCTTGATAAGGGTTTTATTCGGCCTAGTGTGTCACCTTGGGGTGCACCGGTTGTATTTGTGAAAAAGAAGGATGGTTCCATGAGAATGTGTATTGATTACAGGCAGTTAAACAAGGTGACAGTCAAGAACAAGTATCCTTTACCTCATATTGATGATTTATTCGACCAGCTTCAGGGAGCGAGGGTGTTCTCTAAGATTGATTTGAGGTCCGATTATCATCACCTGAAGATTCGGGATTCAGATATTCTTAAGATAGCTTTCAGGACCCGATATGGCCATTATGAGTTCTTGGTGATGTCTTTTGGGTTGACCAATGCCCAAGCAACGTTCATGCATTTGATGAATAGTGTATTCCATCCCTATTTGGACTCATTCATCGTTGTATTCATTGATAACATCCTAGTGTACTCTCGTAGCCAGGAGGAGCACGCTCAGCATTTGAGGATTGTATTACAGCGATTGAGGGAGGAGAAGCTTTATACAAAGTTCTCCAAGTGTTAGTTTTGGCCTCAGTTCAGTAGCATTCTTGGGACATGTGGTGTCCAGCGAGGGTATTCAGGTGGATCCGAAGAAGATAAAGGCGGTGCACAGTTGGCCTAGACCGTCCTCAGCCACGGAGATTAGGAGCTTTCTTGGTTTGGCGGGTTTCTACCGTCGCTTTGTGGAGGGATTTTCATCTATTGCATCACCCTTGACCAAATTAACCCAAAAGGGTGCTCCATTCAGATGGTCGGATGAGTGTGAGGAGAGCTTTCAGAAGCTCAAGACTGCTTTGACCACATCTCCAGTGTTAGTTCTACTATCAGCTTCAGGTTCTTACACCATGTATTGTGATGTCTCGAGGATAGGCATTGGTTGTGTTTTGATGCAGGAGGGTAGGGTGATTGCCTATGCCTCGCGCCAGTTGAAGACCATTGAGAAGAACTATCATGTCCACGATCTTGAGTTAGCAGCCATTGTTCACTCCTTGAAGATTTGGCGTCATTATTTGTATGGGGTTCATTGTGAGATCTATACAGATCATCGGAGTCTGCAGTATATATTAAAGCAGAAGGATCTTAATTTGCATCAGCGGAGATGGTTGGAGCTTCTTAAGGACTATGATATCACTATTTTGTACCATCCGGGGAAGGCCAATGTGGTGGTCGATGCTTTGAGTCACCGGGCAAAGAGTTTGGGGAGTTTAGCATATCTTCCAGCAGCAGAGAGACCTTTTGGCATTAGATGTTCAGACCTTAGCGGGCCAGCTTGTCAGAATGGATATTTCGGAGCGTAGTCGGGTATTGGCTTGTGTGGTCTCCAAGTCTTCTCTTTATGACTGTATCAGGGAGCGTTAGTATGATGACCCCCACTTGCTAGTTCTTCAGGACAGGGTTTGGAGAGGTGATGCCAGGGATGTGACTATTGGTGATGACGGCGTGCTGAGAATGCAGGGCCGGATATGTGTGCCTAATGTAGATGGGCTTCGAGAGTTGATTCTTGAGGAGCCCCACAACTCGCGGTATTCCATTCATCCGGGTGCCGTGAAGATGTACCAGGATTTGAGGCAACACTATTGGTGGAGGCGGATGAAGAAGGATATAGTTGGGTTTGTGGCTCGGTGTCTCAACTATCAGCAGGTTAAGTATGAGCATCAGAGACCGGGTGGCTTGCTTCAGAGGTTAGATATCCCAGAGTGGAAGTGGGAGCGGATCACCATGGACTTTGTAGTTGGGCTCCCACAGACTTCAAGGAAGTTTGACGCTATTTGGGTTATTGTGGATCGGCTGACCAAGTCCGCGCACTTCATTCCAGTTGGTACTACTTACTCTTCAGAGCGGTTGGCCGAGATTTACATTCGAGAGATCGTTCGCCTGCATGGAGTTCAGTTTCCATCATTTCAGATGGGGGTACTCAGTTCATATCGCAGTTTTGGAGGGCCGTGCAGCAAGAGTTGGGTACTCAGGTTGAGTTGAGCACAAATTTTCACCCTCAGACGAACTGGCAGTCCGAGCGCAATATTCAGATATTGGAGGACATGTTGCGTGCTTGTGTCATTGACTTTGGGGGTTCATGGGACCAGTTTGTGCCACTCGCGGAGTTTGCATATAACAACAGTTATCAGTCGAGTATTCAGATGGCTCCGTACGAGGCTTTATATAGGAGGAGGTATAGATCTCCGGTTGGATAGTTTGAGTTGGGTGAGGCTAGGCTCTTAGGTACAGACTTGGTCCAGGACGCATTAGATAATGTGAAATTGATTCAGGAGCGGCTTCGCACGACGCAGTCTAGGCAGAAGAGCTATGCGGATAGGAAGTTTCGCGATGTGTCTTTTATGGTTGGGGAGAAGGTTTTGCTGAAGTTATCACCCATGAAGGGTGTTATGAGGTTTTGGGAAGAGGGGCAAGTTGAGCCCCCAGTTCATTGTGCCTTTTGAGGTGCTTCAGAGAATAAGGGAGATGTCTTATAAACTTGCCTTGCCACCCAGCTTGTCGAGTGTGCATCCAGTATTTCATGTTTCCATGATCCGGAAGTATATTGGAGATCCGTCCCATGTTTGGGATTTCAACACGGTTCAGTTGGAGGGTGATATGACTTATGATGTGGAGCCGGTGGTTATTTTGGATCGGCAGGTTCGAAGGTTGAGGTCAAAGGATATAGATTCAGTGAAGGTGGAATGGAGAGGTCAGCCTATGAAGGAGGCCACCTGGGAGACCGAGCGGGAGATGCAGAGCAGATATCCATGCCTATTCGAGACTTCAGGTATGTTTCTAGACCCATTCGAGGACGAACAAATGTTTAAGAGGGGGAGGATGTAACAATCCGGCCAGTCGTTTCGAGAGTTATAGCCTCATTTTTCCCTATTTCTACTTCTTTTTGTGTTATTCAGCTATATTATGTTATGTCGGGTTAGTTGGTTCGGGACCGGAGTAGTTTCAGAGTGAATTGAGACACTTAGTCTCTTAAGTAGAAACTTAAGTTGGAAAAGTCAACCAGATGTTGACCTATTGTAAACAATCTCGGATTTGAATTCTGATGGTTCTATTAGCTCCATTAGGTGATTTTGGACTTAGGAGTGCGTCTGAAATGTGATTTGGAAGTCCGTGGTAGAATTAGGCTTGAATTGGCAAAATTGGAAATTTGGCGATTTCGGTCGGCAGTGAAAAATTTGATATCGGGGTCGGAATGGAATTCCGGAAGTTGGAGTAGGTTCGTAGTGTCATTTGTGATGTGTGTGCAAAATTTGAGGTCATTCGGACGTGGTTTGGTTGGTTTCGGTATCGGTTGCCGAATTTAGAAATTTAGAAGTTCTTAGGCTTGAATCCGAGGGTAATTTGATGATTAGATGTTGTTTTGAGTGATTCGAAGGTTCGACTAAGTTTGTATGTTGATATATGACTTGTTGGTATTTTTGGTTGAGGTCTCGAGGGCCTCCGGGTTATTCCGGGTGGTTAACGGATTTGTCAAAGTTGGAATTTGCAGCTGGAGCTGCTGCTACTGCTATATTCGCACTTGCGGAAGAAAGTCTCGTAGGTGCGAGGCCATTGGTGCCTGCGGGGAGTGCGTAGGTGCGGGCAACACTGGGCCAAGGCTGGGAACGCAGGTGCGAAGAATTGGCCGCATCTGCGAGCCCGCAGGTGCGAGGCCTTGAGCGCAGATGCGGAGATGAGAATTTTGGGCTGGTTTCGCAGATGCGCACCAGGGACCGCAGATGCGAGACCGCAGGTGCGGTCGTGCGGGTGCAAGAAAATGGCCGCAGGTACGAAAAACCTGGGCAGAAGCCATAAATAGAACCCTTCGCGATTTTGGTGCATTCTTCACCATTTCTATTCGGTTTTTGGAGCTTTTGGGAGAGATTTGAAGAGGGAATCAAGGGGGTTTTGTTGAGGTAAGTTACTTGAACCCTAATACTTGTATATATGGTGATTTTTCGTTGTTTAATCATGGTAATTAGTAAAAATGAGGGGTTAGGGCTTGAATTTTTTGAAAGTAATTTAAGGATTTGAAGGACCAAACGATATCAGATTTTGATGAATTTGGTATGGTTAGAATTGTGAGTGAATGAGCTTTCTACTTTTGTAAATTTTGTCGGATTTCGAGACATGGGCCCGGGGGGCGGATTTGAGCCAATTTCGGATTTTGGTCTAATTTTAAAGCTTTTCTTGTGGAATTCATTCCATTAGTATATATTGATGGTATTATACTAATTGTGAATAGATTTGGTGTATTTGGAGGCCGAGTCCAAAGGCAAGAGCATTACGGGGTAGAGATTTGACCGGTTTGAGGTAAGTAACGATTGTAAATCTAGTCCTAAGGGCATGAAACCCCGAATTTTGTATCATTCTACTACTTTTGGTGACACACATACTAGATGACGGGCGTGTGGATGTGCATTGTTGGGGATTTGTGACTTGGTCCGTCCCGTAGCAACTGTAAAGTTGCATACTTTGTTGAAACCATATAATGTTATATGCTTTATTGCTCGTCACTACTGCTCAATCTTTATTTATTGTTGTTACTTACTGAGTTGGCGTACTCACGTTACTAAGTGGGATCCATATCTCAAATCTCGGAAAAACTTACGAAATTTGAACATTTATTCCGTGACGAGTCCAACCATACAAAAATTATCCAATTCTGATATCAAATGGACCTTCAAATCTAAATTTCTCGTTTTTGGAAGATTTTAGAAAAATCTAAATTTTCTTCCATAAATTCACGGATTCATGATATAAATGAGTATGAAATCATGAAATATAATCAATATAGGATAAGGAACACTTACCCCAATGTTTTTCCGTGAAAAGCGCCCAAAAATCGCCTCTTGAGGTGTTAAGTTTTGAAGATTTGGCAAATGAATCAAAAATCTCGAACAAAAGTCATTTTGATCAGTTGCGGATGTCACAATTACGAGTTTATTTTCGCAATTGCGAATCTCGCAAATGCGAAGGGTTCAAAGTAAATGCCAGAACCTTCACATTTCCGCTGGCTTCGCAAATGCGAAAATTATGTCGCATTTGTGACAATTGGCCCTTCGCAATTGCGAAGATAAACTCGCAATTGTGAGAACTACTGGCCTAGGCTTTCTTCGCAGTTGCGATAAAAATCTCGCAATTGCCATACCTGCTTGGTTCGCATTTGCGATGCCCAATTGCGAGATCGGAGGTCTGCAACAGGTTCAGTTATACCAGCAAAATTTTCTAAGTTTAAAACATTCCGTGGCCTATCTGAAACTCACCCGAGCCCCTGGCGACCTAATCCAAATATCCCAACAAGTCTCGTAACATAATACGGACTTACTCGGGGTCTCAAATCACATCAAATAACATCAAAATTGCAATTCATACCTCGATTCGGACATTGAGTTTTAAACTTTTCAATTTACAAATTTTTTGCCAAAATATATTAAATGAATCCGGAATTACTTCAAATTTGGCACACAAGTCATAAAATGACATAACAGAGCTATTCAAATTTTCAGAATCGAATTCCGGATCCGATATCAAAAAGTCAACCTTGTGGTCAAACTTGGAATTTTTAGCCTTTAAATTGCTAGTTCCGTTAAATGGTCATAACTTGAGCTAGGGGACCTCCAAATTAAATTCTAGGCATACGCCCAAGTCCCAAATCACGATACAGAACTGTTGGAACTGTCAAAACATTAATCCAGGTCCATTTGCTAAAAATATTAACTAAAGTCAACTCAGTTGAGTTTTAAAGCTCTATTTCACATTTTAATCCGTTTTTCACATGAAAACTTTTCGGAAAGTTTTACGGACTGCGCGTAAATCGAGGAATGATAAATGGTGTTTTTCGAGGTCTTACAATATAGAATTACTTATTAAATTTAAAGATGACATTTTGGGTCATCACATTCTCCACCTCTAAAACAAATATTCGTCCTCGAACGGAGTTAGAAAAAAAATACCTGAGCTGGAGAAAAGGTGTGGATATTTACTCCGCATGTCCGACTCGTACTCCTAGGTAGATGCCTCTACCGGTTGACCTCTCCAATGCACCCAAACTGAAGGATAACTCTTAGACCTCAACTGTCGTACCTGCCGGGCTAGAATAGCCACCAGCTCCTCCTCGTAAGTCAAATCTTTGTCCAATTGGACTAAGTTGAATTCTAACATATGGGACGGATCACCATGATATTTCTGGAGTGTAGACACATGGAACACCGGATGAACCGCTGATAAACTAGGTGGTAATGCAAGCTTATAGGCTACTTCACCCACCCTTTCAAGAATTTCAAAGGGTCCGATATACCTAGGGCTCAACTTGCCCTTCTTTCCGAACCTCATTACATCTTTCACAGGTGAAAACCGGAGCAATATTCTTTCTCCAACCATGAATGCAATATCACGAACTTTACGGTCGGCATAACTCTTTTGCCTTGATTGAGTTGTGCGAAGTCGATCCTGAATAATCTTGACCTTATCCAAGGAATCCTGTACCAAATTGGTACCCAACAACCGAGCCTCTCTTGGTTCAAACCAACCAACTGGCGATCGGCATCGCCTTCCGTATAATGCCTCATATGGAGCCATTTGAATGCTTGCCTGGTAGCTATTATTATAAGCAAACTCCGCAAGTGGCAAGAAATGATCCCAAGAACCTCCAAAGTCTATAACACAAGCGCGGAGCATATCTTCCAATATCTGAATAGTGCGCTCTGACTGTCCGTCTGTCTGTGGATGAAATGTTGTACTCAACTCCACCCGCGTGCCTAACTATGCTGTACAACCCTCCAGAAATGTGAGGTAAATTGCGTACCTCGATCTGAAATAATAGACATGGGCACACTGTGAAGGCTGACAATCTCACGAATGTAAATTTCAGTTAACCTCTTTGAAGAATAGGTAATTGCCACTGGAATGAAATGTGCTGACTTGGTCAACCTGTCCACAATGACTCAAACTGCGTCAAATTTTCTCTGAGTCCGTGGAAGCCCAACAACAAAATCCATAGTGATACGCTCCCACTTTTACTCAGGAATTTCTAACTTCTGAAACAAACTACCAGGTCTCTAATGGTCGTACTTAACTTGCTGACAATTTAGACACCGAGCTACATATTCAACTATATCCTTTTTCATTCTCCTCCACCAATAATGTTGCCGTAAATCTTGATACATTTTGGCGGTACCTGGAAGAATAGAATACCTGGAACTGTGTGCTTCTTCAAGAATTAATTCACTAAGCCCATCCACATTAGGCACACAAATACGACCCTGCATTCGCAGAACCCCATCTTCCCCTACAGAAACCTGTTTGGCATCACCATGTCACACCGTGTCCTTAAGGACAAGTAAATGAGGATCATCATACTGGCTCTCTCTGATGCGCTCATATAAAGAAGACCGAGCGACTGTGTAAGCTAGAACCCGACTGGGTTCTAAAACATCTAACCTCACGAAATGATTAGCCAAAGTCTGAACATCTGTAGCTAATGGCCTCTCACCAACCGGAATATACGCAAGACTGCCCGTACTCACAGCCTTTCTACTCAAAGTAGCGGCCACCACATTGGCCTTTTCGGGGTGATACAAAATGATCTGCAGCTAATGGCCTCTCACCAACCGGAATATACGCAAGACTGCACGTACTCACAGCCTTTCTACTCAAAGCAGCGACCACCACATTGGCCTTTCCGGGGTGATACAAAATGATGATATCATAGTCTTTCAACAACTCAAACCATCTTCTCTGCCTCAAATTAAGATCTTTTTGTTTGAACAGATACTGAAGGCTACGATGATCAGTAAATATCTCACACGAGACACCGTAGGGGTAATGCCTCCAAATCTTCAGCGCATGAACAATGGCTGCCAATTCTAAGTCATGAACAGGATAATTCTTCTCGTGAATTTTCAACTGCCGCGATGCATATGCAATTACCTTACCATCTTGCATTAATACTGCACCAAGCCCAATGTGAGATGCGTCACAATACACCGTATACGATCCTGAACCTGTGGGTAATACCAACACTGGCGCCGTAGTCAAAACGGTCTTGAGCTTCTGAAAGCTCAACTCACACTCGTCTGACCATCTGAATGGGACACCTTTCTTAGTTAATCTGGTCAATGGGCTTGCTATAGATGAAAACCCTTCCACGAACCGACGATAATAACCTGCTAAACCCAGGAAACTCCGGATCTCTGTAACTGAAGTAGATCTAGGCCAATTCTGAATAGCCTCAATCTTCTTAGGATCCACCTTTATACCTTCTGCCGATATAACATGCCCCAAAAAGGCAACTGAGTCTAAAAAAACTCACATTTTGAAAAATTGGCATATAACTCATTATTCTTCAAGGTGTGAAGCACACTTCGAAGACGCTGCTCATGTTCCTCTCGACTGCTGGAGTAAATCAAGATATCATCAATAAATACAACCACAAAAGAATCCAAATAAGGCTTGAACACCCGATTCATCAAATCCATAAATGCTGCTGGGACATTTGTCAACCCAAATGACATCACTAGGAATTTGTAATGCCCATACCGAGTTCGAAAAGCTATTTTAGGGACATCAGATGCCCTAATCTTCAACTGATGGTAACCAGACCTCAAATCGATCTTCGAAAATAACTTGGCACCCTGAAGCTGATCAAATAAGTCATCAATTCTTGGCAGCAGATATTTGTTTTTGATAGTGGCTTTGTTCAACTGCCGATAATCTATACACATCCGTATAGAGCCATCTTTCTACTTTACAAATAATACTAGTGCACCCCAGGGCGAGACACCAGGTCTAATGAATCCCTGATCAAGCAAGTCTTGTAACTGCTCTTTCAACTCTTTTCTCCGGCGGGGACATACGGTATGGTGGAATAGAAATGGGTTGAGTGCCCGGAGCCAAATCAATACATAAGTCAATATCTCTGTCGGGTGGCATCCCCGGCAAATCTGCAGAAAATACTTCTAGAAATTCACGAACAACTGGTACTGAGTCAATAGAAGGAGCATCTGCACTGGGATCGCGAATATAAGCTAAATAGGCTAGACACCCTTTCTCTACCATACGCCGAGCTTTCATATAAGAAATAACCCTGCTGGCAGAATGACCAGGAGTTCCTTTCCACTTTAACCGAGGTAACCCCCGGCATAGCTAGGGCCACTATCTTGGCATGATAATCCAATATAGCATGATAAGGAGACATGAAATCCATACCCAAGATGACATCAAAATATACCATATCAAGAAGTAGAAGATCCACACTAGTCTCAAGATTACCAATAGTAACCACACACGAACGATAGACATGATCTACTATAACAGAGTCTCCCACCGGTGTAGATACAAAAAGAGAAGCACTCAGAGAATCACAAGGCAAAACCAAATATGAAGAAAAATAGGAGGACACATAGGAATAAGTTGATCCTGGATCAAATAGAACAGAAGCATCTCTATGGCAAACTGGAATAATACCTGTGATCACAGCATCAGATGACTCGGCCTCAGGCCTAGCTGGAAAAGCATAAAATAGGGGCTGGGCCCACCACTCTGAACTGCGTCCCTGGGATAGCCTCTAACCGACTGGCCTCCACCTCTAACGGCCTGACCTCCACCTCTAATGGCCTTACCTCCACCTCTAGCTGCATGACCCCTACCTCTAGCTGGCTGAGAAGGCGGTGAGCAACCGGTGCCGGTATAATGGCATGCAAATCCTACCAAGATCTGTTACTCGCTAATCTAGGGCAATACATCCTGATGTGACCAATGTTTCTACACTCATAACACCCATCCTGATGTCGTGGCTGCTGAAGCTGACCCAAGTGGGCTGGATAACCGTTGTAGTAACTTTGGAGTGGTGATGCACTGATAGGAGCTGAATGTGCACTGAATATTAGCTGCCTAGAGTAATGCATAATAGGACCGTGACTCCTTGAAGCACCGGGAGATACATGAAGTGCTGAATGAAACGGTCTGAGAGGATGACCCCTACCAAAATTACCTCTACCTCCAGACGAGGCACCACTGAAACCACCGAACTGACGAGGCCTCTTATCAGACCTCTGCCCTCTCTCCTGTGCAAGAACCATCTCGATCCTCCTTGCGACATTAGCAGCCGCCTGAAAAGAAATCTCACTTTCGGTTTCCTTAGCCATCTGAAGTCTGATAGGGTGAGTGAGTCCCTCAATAAACCTCCACACTCTCTCTCCCTCTGTAGGTAGTAAATGGAGAGCATGATGGGCCAAATCCACAAACAGGACTCATACTGAGTAACAGTCATACTGCCCTGCTGTAGACGCTTAAATTGCTTGCGAAACTCCTCTCTCAGTGTGATAGGGAGTAACTTTTCTAGAAATAGCTGAGAGAATTGCTCCCATGTAAGTGCAGGCGATCCGACTGGTCGGGTCAATGTATAATCTTTCCACCACCTCTTGGCAGAACGTGTTATCTGAAATACAGTAAAATCAACCCTATTGGTCTCAACTATACCCATGTTCCGCAGCACCTCATGGCAGCGTTCAAGATAATCCTATGGGTCCTCAGAAGGTATACCACTGAAGTGAACTGGAAAGAGCTTGGTAAACTTATCCAGTCTCAATAAGGCCTCAAAGGACATGGCGGGCCTATCACCGATCTGTGCCGCAACAACTGGCTGAACTATCCCAACTGGCGGGGCTGCTGGAGCATGATTCTGGGGAGCCATCTGCTCCGGAGCAGGAGTAGTGGGAGTTTGTGCTTCTCCCCCAGCCTGTGAGACGGCTGGTGCCACTGAAAATGTGCCATTCTGGGCCACGCCCTCTATAAGACTTACCAAACGGACTAGAGCGTCCTGAAGTACTGGAGTGGCTATGAATCTTTCCGGGACCTGAACTGGTCCAACTGGTACATTTTGAACTGGAACCTCCTTCTGAAGGTCCACCTGAGGTTCTCCAACAGGTGCAGTTGCTCGAGCTCTAGACTGAGCTCTACCTCGGCCTCTAGCACGACCTCAACCTCTACCCCTGGCCATAGTTGCCACCGGGGGTTCTGGTCCCCGTCTATCGGTAGAGGTATTACGTGTTCTCACTATCTGCGAGAGAATAAGAGTATAATGGTTCAATCATCGATGATAGAATAAAATCGCATGACAGAATAAGAAATAAGTGATATTGTTCCTAAACTTCATAGCCTCTGAAAGATAAGTACAGACGTCTCTGTACCGGTCCTTCAGACTCTACTAAGCTTGCTCGTGACTCATGAGACCTATGTAACCTAGTGCTTTGATACCAAGTGTCACGACCCGAAATTTCTACCTTCGGACCGTGATGGCGCCTAACATTTTACTTGCTATGCAAGCCAACGTTAGAATAATATTAACCAAATTTTAAATAATCTTTAAATTATTAATAATCAAAGAAACAAATACAGAAGCAAAGTTTGAAATATAGTGAAATAACCCATAAAAATAACGGTGTCTAAATACCATCCCAGAATTGGCGGCACAAGTGCACGAGCTTTTAGAATAAATACAAATAAAGGTCTGAATAAAATAAAGTTGTCTGAAAATAAACACACATCTACATTAAAATAGACTGGGACTTCAGAACTGCGGACGCCATGCAGTTATACATCAAGTCTCCTCTGGTAGCTGAAATCCGAGCAAGTCTATGGTACACCGCTGGGACCAACTCCAAAATCTGCACAAGAAGTGCAGAGTATAATATCAGTACAAACTACCCCATGTACTGGTAAGTACTGAGGCTAACCTCGACGAAGTAGTGACGAGGCTAAGGCGGTTCACTTACATTAACCTGTACACAATATTAATGACAATAATAAATAATAAAAATAAAACAGGTAACTCATTTATAATAATTGAAGCTAACTCAGCAGTCATAATCCATTATCATTTCAACCAATTCTGTTGCAGCGTGCAACCCGCTCTCACAATATATTCACATTTAATTCGGTTGCAGCGTATAACTCGCTCTCCCAATATATATATTCCTTTTTAATCAAGTCTGTCATATATTTATTTCAATCAAGTATATATATAGACTTTTAAATAAGTCTGTTGCGGCGTGCAATCCGATCCCCCAATATTGACTTTCAAATAAGTCTATTGTGGCGTGCAATCCGATCCCCCAATATATATATATATATATATATATATATATATATATATATATATATATATATATATATATATACACACTTTCATTTCCGTTGCGGCTTGCAACTCGTTCCCCCAATATAATTTTAAATAACTCATAAATGTAATAAAACTTACTCCAATAAATACCACGTCCAATGAGAAATTATTATGCATCAAGGTACACAATAATTATAATTTATTTATGAACCAAACAAGGACAAATAATAATTTATTATAAAAATCATAGAGAAAATAGGTAGTTTAATATTTAATATGCTAAATTTTAAATAACAATTAAAACACATAATTCAAATAGCATGTAACAATTAATGCATGAATTCAAGAATTAATATTTGACAAAGAATAGGAGAAAAACGATTATTATAATAATTAATTTATGATTTAAAACAATTTATGATTTTTCAAGTAAGCATGCAAACAATTAATTTGATGATATACAGACACTCGTTACCTCGCCTATACGGGTTCTATTCCCTCAAGTCAAGGTTAACCACGATACTTACCTCGCTTTGCAAATTCCAATTAATTACTCAACCACAACTTTTCCTTTTAAATTTGTCTCCAAAAGCTTCAAATCTATTCACAAACAATTCAATATACTCAATACGAATCATAGGAATTAATTCCATATGAATTTACTAATTTTTTGGGGATAAAATCCAAAATTTATTAAAATATTCGGCAGTGGGACCCACATCTCAAATATCGGAAAAACTTACGAAATCTGAATACCCATTCCGAGACGAGTCTAACCATACAAAAATTATCCAATTCCGATATCAAATGGACCTTCAAATCTAAATTTTTCTTTTTTGGAAGATTTTAGAAAAATCTGAATTTTCTTCCATAAATTCACGGATTCATGATATAAATGAGTATAAATCATGAAATATAATCAATATAGGATAAGGAACACTTACCCCAATTTTTTCCCATGAAAATCGCCCAAAAATCGCCTCTTGAGATTTTAGGTTTTGAAGATTTGAGAAATGAATCAAAAATCCCGTCCAAAAGTCATTTTGATTAGCTGCGGATGTCGCATTTGCGACCTGAGCTTCGCAATTGCGAAGGGTTCATCGCAAATGCCAGAACCTTCACATTTCCGCTGGCTTCGCAAATGCGAAGATTATGTCGCATTTGCGACAATTGGCTCTTCGCAATTGTGAAGATAAACTCGCAATTGTGAGAACTGCTGGCCTCGCTTTGCAAATTCCAATCAATTACTCAACCACAACTTTTTTCTTTTAAATTTATCTCCGAAAGTTTCAAATCTATTCACAAATAATTCAATATGCTCAATACGAATCATAGGAATTAATTCCATATGAATTTACTAATTTTCC
Source organism: Nicotiana tomentosiformis (assembly GCF_000390325.3). Lineage (NCBI taxonomy): Eukaryota > Viridiplantae > Streptophyta > Magnoliopsida > Solanales > Solanaceae > Nicotiana > Nicotiana tomentosiformis. The sequence continues at coordinate 50,661,458 of NC_090812.1, forward strand.
GGATAAAATTTGAAATTTATTAAAATATTCGGTAGTGGGACCCACGTATCAAATCTCGGAAAAACTTACGGAATCTGAACACCCATTCTGAGACGAGTCTAACCATACAAAAATTATCCAATTCCGATATCAAATGGACCTTCGAATCTAAATTCTCGTTTTTGGAAGATTTTAGAAAAATCTGAATTTTCTTCCATAAATTTATGGATTCATGATATAAATGAGTATGAAATCATGAAATATAATCAATATAGGATAAGGAACACTTACCCCAATGTTTTTTCGTGAAAATCGCCCAAAAATCACCTCTTGAGATTTTAGGTTTTGAAGATTTGGGAAATGAATCAAAAATCCCGTCCAAAAGTCATTTTGATTAGCTGCGTATGTCGCATTTGCGACCTAAGCTTCGCAATTGTGAAGCTCGCAAATGCGAAGGGTTCATCGCAAATGTCAGAACCTTCACATTTCCGCTGGCTTCGCAAATGCGAAGATTATGTCGCATTTGCGACAATTGGCCCTTCGCAATTGCGAAGATAAACTCGCAATTGTGAGAACTGTTGGCCTAGGCTTTCTTCGCAATTGCGATAAAAATCTCGCAATTGCCATACCTGCTTAGTTCACATTTGTGATGCCTGATCTCGCAATTGCGAGATCAGAGGCCTGCAACAGATTCAGTTATTCCAGCAAAATCTTCTAAGTTCAAAACATCCCATAGCCTATCCGAAACTCACCCGAGCCCTTCGGGACCTTATTCAAATATCCCAACAAGTCCCGTAACATTATACGGACTTATTCGGGGTCTCAAATCACATCAAATAACATCGAAATTGCAATTCACACCTCGATTCGGACTTTGAGTTTTAAACTTTTCAATTTGCAAATTTTGTGCCAAAACATATTAAATGAATCGAGAATGACTTCAAATTTGGCACACAAGTCATAAATGACATAACGGAGCTATTCAAATTTTCGGAATCGGATTCCGCTCCGATATCAAAAAGTCAACCCCGTGGTCAAACTTGGAATCTTTAGCCGTTAAATTGCTAGTTCCGTTAAATGGTCATAACTTGAGTTAGGGACCTCCAAATTAAATTCTGGGCATACGCCCAAGTCCCAAATCACGATACGGAGCTACCAAAACTGTCAAAATACTGATTCAGGCTCGTTTGCTAAAAATATTGACCAAAGTCAACTCAGTTGAGTTTTAAAGCTCTATTTTATATTTTAATCTGTTTTCACATAAAAACTTTTCGGAATGTTTTACGGACTGTGCACGCAAGTCGAGGAATGATAAATGGTGCTTTTCGAGATCTTAGAACACAGAATTACTTATTAAAATTTAAAGATGACATTTTGGGTCATCACATTTTCATATTATCTTACTCCATAATATGTTCGTGTGCTTTTAATTCCTTCACGTAGTTCCTAACTAATTTCATCTATTTGTTGATCTCCTGCTAATTCAATTAATTTCATATTTTAATAAATGAAATAAGTTAATTCTAAAGTTATAATACTAAAAAATTTAACATGGAAGGGTTCAAATAAGGAAAGGATACACGTAAGTTGAAATCTTTAACAAATTTTAAGGTCCTAAATTTTAGAACTTTCTGCATAATTCAAATAAAGATCGATTTAATGCTTAAAATTTTAGTTGCTTTTTAACACCTAAATTTTAGGAAAAATTATCAAATTACGGTTTTGTCTAATGTGAAATTTATTTTTAAAGGGTAAAAAATGCGAACGACATTTCGGTAAGGACCTTCGTGCTTTTAATATAGTACTAGTCTATATGTTCGTGCGATGCACGAATATATTTAGTTAAACAGTATAATGCGTACCGAAATAATAAATTTTGAATTGTATATATTTTCTAAAATTATGGATATATATAAATTTTAATAACCAGTTCCTTAAAATAAAAAAATAACAAAAGATAACATATAGTGTAAACAAAGTCATTAATAAAGCTTTGACGCAACTAAAAGATAAAATGAAACTAAATTTTTTGAAATCACATTGTTTGAGATTAAAAGTTGTTAAATCACGTTAAGAATGCAACCATACTTAATACTATGTTTTTTTGTGATGCAAGAATTTACTCTAGTTCAGCCTTAACGATTCATGCAACGGAAGTCATTTTTAGATTAAGACTTATTAATTATAATGTTTAAATTGATTAATTATAATAGGTTTTAAATATTAAAATTAGTTTACTATTTAGAAACAACTCTCATGGACAACTACCTAAAAAGAAGCAGTCTATTTCTAGTTACATTAAATTGAATGCGGAAGTAAAAAAATCGGCACTGCAAGAACACGTCCACAATTGCGGTTAGATGATAAATGTCGTCTCTTCGTTTGATTCTCGTTTTTACGAAACAAAACTACTTGTGTTTTTATAACATTTGCTTAAACGGTAGAAAAAGTTAGAGAACATATATATTCTAATGTTTTTTTATTATTATAAAATCACCAAGTTCTCGTTGTTAAAAACCACCAAATTTCAAGGCACTTCTGTTTTTTTAATCCAAAGTTTAAAAAAAAAATTCAAAGCATATGTATATTTGTGATTACGATTTCCTCCACCCATCAGGCTCCTCAAAATTTAATTCCAATTATAATGAAATTAATAACTAATAGGATCAAGTAATCCCAAAAGCAAGTTCTTTCTTTTAATTTAATAGTAGTTTATCAGTATTCTAAGGGTAATTTTTTATATAACAAGAATAACTTTCTTACTATATAGAAATTCAATAATAGACGAAATTGCATAGTCTATAGATAATGAAATTTATGTTTGTTTTTCACTTTTTTTATATTTCTTTTCCGAATCAAGCGAGTGCCAAGTTCTTTGCGCTTCACATTGCCATCTATGATATAATTGGTATTGTTTTATATATTAGACTATTTGAATTCACCATACCATTGTAGTGCATATAGCCTTAGTGGTTTGCAAATTATTAGAAGCAAAGAAAATCATGAATAGTGAAAGCTTAGAATAGATCAGTTTTTTATTAATTGCATTTGAAAATCTATCTAATTCCTTTTTGATAGATGATAGTCCTAACTCTTAATTGAAAGTACATGCTTTATTAGACGTATTTTCAGCTGAAAAAAGAGTACTTAATTTACTTAATTAAGGTGTTTCTTTTTAATGAAATTAAACAAATAGTGGCTCCTGAATTTCTAGGCCTAATGTTTCAAGGGAAGAATAACGTGCAATTTGATAAGGACTCTTTACAAACTTTATGTTTTACTCGGATAACTCCCTATTTAGTAGAACTCTTCATTGTAATGACAATTATGGCCTTCACCGGTAGAAATAAATTTCAATGATTCAAGGATATTTTCGTATACCAATATTATTATTCGTGCTCTACCTCTTCGTCAACAAATGTTAAATGCCAACGCAAACCCTCTCCTTTGGCGTTCTTATATTTTATTATTGGTCCTCTTCGAATAACCAGTACCTTAATTACCCATTCAACATCATAAAGTTTAAGGTTATTTATTGGGACACATTATTTTTCCAAATCCGATTCCATTACACTGTGTGAAATACCTGCAATATATAAGTAAAAGCTGTAAAATATTATGTAATAGCTGAAAATTAATATTGTTACACTAACATTAGTTGAAATAACACAAATCATTAATCTCTAAATATATACAATTTAAGCATAATACTACGGCAATATAAAAGACTTTGATATCTAAAACTAAAAACTACGCCGAAAAACAAACAAGTACGACAAAAAAACTAATTACAATAAATGTTAAGATGTCATTGTTTTTCTCTCTAATTTATATACGTGACCCTAAAACATTACTCAATTACGAAACACGAGAATAATAGAGAGAACTAATAATACCAATGGAGAAAATTGCTTCGAAAAACAAAGAAGTACGACATAAAAAATAATTTCAATAAAAGTTAAGATGTCATTATTTTTCTCTCTAATTCATATACATGACCCTAAAGCATTACTCAATTACGAAAAACGTGAACTTACTCAATTACAAAAAACGGAAACAATAGAGAGAACTAATAATATCTTTGGAAAAAATTGTTTCATTCTACACCAAAACCTTTATAGAACAATGATCAATGTGGAACAATGTCATCTTTTATAGGAATAGGTGGCTTATTCTTTTCGGGAGAAGGTTAAATAAGGAAAAATATTATTGTCAAAAAAGGAAAAGGCTACAAAAAAAAAAGTTGACGGTGAGTAAGCTGAATTCTATGGGAAAAGATTAAATAAGGAAAAATATTGTTGTAAAAAAAAATGAAAAGGCTACAAAAAAAGTTGCTATGTAGAAACCAAATCGTCCGAAGGAAGAAGTATGCTGCAAAGAAGTATGTAGCATTAATGTATAGTTTAAATGGAAAGAAAAATCGGCCTCCGATAATTTATAATTATATTCTTAAATTATACGAATAATTAAGATCATAAAAGTCAATCAATATTTTAAGATTATTTTAGTCATTCAACATTTAACATAAATTGTTCGTACTTTTATAATAATATATATATATATATATATATATATATATATATATATATATATATGAGAGAGAGATTACATATCTTGAGTAGCATTTTTTGGTTGGTCGAAGTGACGAACATTATGATAGACCATCAAAATTAATGAAACTCGCGTTTCTGCATAAGTAAAGTTAAAAAACATATTTATTGAGATTATATTTTCCATTTTTTTTTTAAATTTCAGCACCATCTAAAATAAGAAAGCGAGAAAAAAAAAATATCCGAACAAGAGAATCAAATAGAGCTAAAGAAAAGTAAGCTAATAGCAAAAAATAAACTTCCATTAGCGGAAAATTAAATTGAGCAAGAACATCTTAACATTAATTATTATAGCCTAATCACGTGTAAGACAACAAATTTTCCGATAGTTTACATCAATTTAAAAAGTTAATCAATTTTGCAAATTGATTAGAATGTGCCACCAAAACTTAAAGGTAAGTTCTATAAAGTGGTGGTCAGACCGACTATGTTGTATGAGGCGGAGTGTTGGACAGTCAAGAACTCCCATGTTAATAAGATGAAGGTGACTGAAACGAGGATGTTGAGATGGATGTGCGGGCATACCATGCTAGATAGAATTAGAAATGAAGTTATTCGGGACAAGGTGGGCGTGACTCCTGTGGAATACAAGATACGAGAGAGGTTCGGTAAGGAGGTACGAGAGATTGGTCCTGGAGGGCCTAAGGAGAGGTAGATGCAGGCCGAAGAAGTATTGGGGAGAGGTGATTAGGCAGAATATGGCATTGCTCCAGCTTACCAAGGACATGACCATGGAAAGGAAGGTACGAGGTTGAGAATAAAGGCAAAGGGTTAGGATAGGTAACCGAGCGTGCTGTCTGTGTATTGTCGTATCCCTTAACTTCTGTTATTACTTGTTGTTTCTTTCATTTCGGCTTTCTCATTACAGTACCTGCTGTCAGTTTTGTATTTTTACTTTGGTTTTTCGATTTGTATGCTTGTTGTTGTTGTTGTTTTTCTTTTGTCTTTTCTGAGCCGAGGGTCTATTGAAAATAGCCTCTGCCTTTTTGAAAGTAGGGGTAAGTTATGCGTACACTCTATCCTCCCCATACCGCACTAGTGGAACTACATTGGATTGTTGTTGTTGTAATCAATTTTGCAAATTTAAATCATCATAATGTGCTCCTAATAATTTTTTTGCCCCAAATTCAAGGGAATTATTGAGAAACTCTTTTATTTTACAAAAAGGTAGACATATTAAACAAACACACACAGGAAGAAAAGAAAGAAAGAGAGAAAAGGGCTAGTTTTCTTGATTATGAATTTAACATATTGTTTGGATGTTTGTTATCTATTGTATTATGTCGTATTGTTACTTTAAATACGATGTTTGTTTTGGATGTTACTTAAAATTTATTGTATTGTATCGTTAAATTTGCCGTTAGGTAACGAAGAATTATGCCACTTTATGTAACCGATTTGGTGTGGTTGCGTCGTTATCATGTCTTTTTCTCTCATCTTACCCTTTATTATTATTAAATAATTTTATTTTATTATTTACCCTACCTTTTTATATAATAAATTTATCCCGTATCATAATATTACAAATTTATTATTCTTATTGCTGGTGCATGATATCATGAAACAACGACAAACGATACAATCTATTCAAATATTATATTAATCAAACGATATAATATAATACAATACGATACATTACGAAACGATACGTAATAACCATCTAAACAAGCTTTAAAATATACTTGTTTAAGTAATTTTTTGCCCACATTTTTTTGGTATTAGTATATGTTTGTTATTATAGGCAAAGTAGGAGTAGTATTTTGCTCGAGTTATTAGTATTGTGAACCAACATTTAATAAAGTTCCAAGAGGTTTTGGTTCGAGGAAAGAGAGCCCCATATCCCGGCCACCTCCTTCCGGCGGCACAGTACTCGTCCGACGTCGGCAAGAAGAAGTAACAACTCTCCTACACTTCCTGTAAAGAATGCCGGGGCCCACGACAATGGAATCAGAAGTTGCAGTGGAACCACAATCCATCAAGAAGCTCAGCTTCAAATCCCTTAAACGGTCTCTTGACCTCTTTTCCCCTCTCCATGGTCACTTTCCCCCTCCTGATCCTGAAAGGTACGGTACTCCTTCATTAAACCCCACATCCAATTGAAATAACAAAAAGGGGAATTTTTTTATTGCCCTAATTTTTGTTTTCTTGAATATGATTGTGTTATCTAATTGTTTACCTTTTTAAAAATCTTTTGTGCAGCAAGAAAATTCGAACGAGCTATAAGGTCAGTAATGCTGATTCTTTTGAAAAAGGTTATAACATTCCTGCTAAGTAGATAAGAATAGGAACAAGTTTAGTACTAGATTTTACATTTTAGTGCATATGCTTTACATATTGTGGGCAAGTTGGTGCTATTCATCAAAATTGATGTGGATTTTACATGTAACAGCTAAATGTTGAGTACGGAGGGATAAAAAGCACAGCAGCCCAACCGGTTTCTAATGCCAAAGCGGCTGTGCAGAATCAAGCTCAAAATGCTCCTTCTAATGCCCTTGCTCTTCCAGGTACTCAATCTTCTTGTCAACTTAGAACCTTACATTACACTTTATTGCTACAGATTGAATAGGAGGGCCGAACCTAAAATACTAGTGTATTAGATGATGTGAGCAATTCAATCTATAAAACCCTCAATTCATACATTATATATTCATAGTGACCCACTTATCAAGATTTTTTATAGCGACCTATTTTGCACGTTTCATTTCCATCTCCTGAATGGTTTAATGAAATTCTTCTTGTTATGAAGCTACTCGTATGCCTTGTAAGGCACCTTCTCTGAATGGAAAGATGATATCGTTGAGTAGAAGACAAATGAAAATCGTATTGACAAAAGGAGTACAAAAAGAAATGCATAATTATAGCACATATGTGCAGAACCTTGTCAGCAGTATCTTATTGTGAAATTTTTTCATGAATGCACATGGAGCATTGCACTTGTTACTATTATGAATCTGTAGTTGAGTCTAGAACTCTAAAAAGTATGCATTTGGAGTGAGTTAAAGAGAAGGAGAAACATATTATGAGAAATTGCAATAAGTTTTCTAAAAGACAAATATTGCTGGAATTTGGAACCTGCCGTCGTGAATTATATTTCTCATATGTCCTGTTAATATTCTTTCTCTCATTTGTGATATACATTTGGCTTTTCTTGTCAGGTCCTGAAAATACAAGGGACGAGGGAACCGGAAATGAATTGGCTCTTGGTCCATCCATACCAGCGAAGGGCCCGTAAGTACTTTATGTTCCTTCTTTAGACACCCGCATGCAACCCACACGGACACCCACATAAACCTTGGTTTATTTATTTATTTGGAGGATAGGATGTTGGTAGGGCTCGATACTCAAATTTATACTTATAGTATTGTAAAATTATTTTGCAGCGCTGATGTCAGGTTCCCAGGGAAAAGCAATGCTATTGTTCCTTCTCATGGTTTGTCAGAAAGGTTATTATGCATGGCTTTCTTTCCTATTATATTTCACTATATTAGATGAGATGTTGGTAATATTTTTTAAATTGTATCAAGAAATCTTTTTAATCTGTTGGAGTATCTTTATCTACTAAGCCCTTTTTCACCTCGTCTTCATACATAGGACTAGGGATGTTTACAAATTTGGGGAATAAACTCGGTCTGGTTATGATAGCCCTTTTGAGATCTTATTGAGGCTTTGTAACTAGCAGTTGGAAAGTTTTTAGAAACCACTCAACTATTTGTTTGATGTTTTCCATGCTAAAATAAGAGTATCGAGATGAGAGTGATTGTAGTAATCATGATATGAGTTTAGTTATTATTTTGCTCTGTTGACCTTTTCTCGTTCAATGAAGTAGCACTCTTTACCAACTCATTCAAATATGGTGCATTTTAGACCCAATTTTCTGTGTAGTGAATAAAGTTTTGGCATGGGTATTTACAAGGCTTCAAGTTGTAAGCATGGACCCTCCCAAACAAAGACTTCAAAGTTTTAAGCAGTTTGATAGTGTTTGTCCTTAAGCTTGAGGGGTTGGTTCCATGTGATGTCTGGATATCATCGATTGTCAGTGCTCATATTATGAGATCTCGTTATAGACACTTAAATTGGCATCCTGTAACTGTCTGATGCTGTGTTTATAGTATTTCAGGATTGCCATTTTTCCTCAGTATAAGGTGGGTGTGATTTCAGAAATTATTATGTATGAATATATGGTTATACCAGAATAATGTGTTTTTGCCAAATACTAGAGGAAGGGTACTGTACAAAACTAGATGGAGGGCTATGTCAAATCTGTATTTCAGCTTTCATGTTTCTTAACAGATAATTCAACATTGTTATGATGGCCCTTTTTTGTTGTATTTCCTTCTACTGAGAGTTTAATCAAATGACATGAAGAACGTAACGTGTAACTCGGAGTATACAAATATGTATTACTCGTATATGTATGACTAATGCAGTACCTTGACATAAAAATTTCTGCCCAAGACTCATGTTGATACCTGGTCTTGGCATTTAGCATGTCAAGATTTCATCTTTAGTGCAAGAATTTAGATGCTTGAGTTGGTATTTGGAAGTTTCCATTTTAACAGATCCATAATGATGTCTGTTATGTGTGTTTTTTGAATAACGGTGGTGTCCAAGACAACTCAGGTGTACCTCGACAATTCCACCGGGTACATGCTACCTCCCAAAAGCACAAGTACTGAATAACTCTGCCCACCAAGTCTTGGGCAAATAGGAAGAAATCATCTACTAGTATTTTTTGTTTCTCTTGGGATTTGACTCTAGCTTCCAAGGTTTGCACCCTACTAATTGACCAATAGGCCACACCCTTGGGTGCGTTTCTGTATGTGTTTTTTCTTCTTAACAAAATTGCGACTCTGATCAATCAATCAAGTCAAAACTGCAAAAAAAATTCTTCTTTAAGCCAGGAATCATATCTTGTACTTATGCAATGAATTCTTTATTTTTTTTCCCTTCAGAAATCTGTCAACTGCTGCAATCATGGAAAGAATACCAAGCAAATGGCCTCGCCCGGTATGGCGTGCTCCCTGGAAAAACTACAGGGTAAGATAATTCTGTTGTTGTAGTGGCTGTGTTTCTCTGTTTTGTGTTCTAATATATTTCTTACCTTTCCAAGTTTTCACGTACTGGTTCAGAGTATTCTTTAGCACCTCACTCCAGCTTAATAACCTTCACGCTTGAGAAGAGCAGATTGCCTGAATCAATTTTACCTTCTTACTATTGTCATTTAGTTATTATTTTAGTCCTTAAATTCGGTTGTAACTATATCAATGATCTAGTGGAGGGGGTGAAGCTACACATAATATCTTAAATTTTGCCTCCATCAGATATCACACGTATGGCCTGCTTTTAGGTTACCAAAAAATCATCGCATTTAAGAAGTTCAAATTTTACTTTGCAGCTAAATCTTGAATGTTTAAAACAGTAGAGCCATTTTACCTGATTAAATTATAAACTGATGGAAAATTGACCTCTAAGAAGATTTGACTTCCAAGTTCCTATATTCTGCAGTCTGATCAAAACAGCAAGATAGTGGCCTCATGACAATTATAAAGATTTGTTATTTTGAATCGCAAGAAGTCTTGTTATGTACTAGTCCCATAAAGGATAACTCCTCTATAAATGGGTCTAGTTCATTCAGAAGACTGAAAATAATCCATTTTTATCGTTTTATACTTTACACCTGCACTATTTATGCTGTTGAATAGTCAATGCGGCATGGTATATTATAGATCTAAGCTCTAATGCATGACGTTTCTTAACTGTATAGGTTATCAGTGGCCATTTGGGATGGGTGCGATCAGTCGCGGTGGATCCTAGTAACACATGGTTTTGTACTGGATCGGCAGATCGCACTATCAAGGTAAAATAATTGAGTTTGAAATCCTGACAATTCCAATACCCCACAAGGGAATAAACCTGTTAGTGTGGCTTTTGGAAATGACTTTCTTTGGGAGATGGAAGTGGTCAAGAATCACGGTTTTTCCGAGATGAGACATTTCTCTTTATTTTTTTTTGGTGTCAGTAGAGATGAAACGTTTATCATGTGTACCATAATTTTTAATTTAAAAGCTGCTGTAATATCGGATTTAAGGTGTAAAGGCTCTGGAATGTAACCTCTCTATTTCAGCTTGTACCCTAGACCAGTTCTACTAGCTCCAAACTGTCAGATAAGTGTTGCATCATTCCTCAACAGCCAGTATTATATTGAATAAGCTAGTTACGCTGAAAGAATTGCCGAGATACATACTTTTCACCTTGGACTAAAAAATTGAAATAGCAACGATAAAGAAAGAAATTGAAGTTGTAGTGCTGGTACCAAAATACGTTTCTGAGAGCATGATAACTGAACTGGTTGTTTTTTCCAAGTTCAGGCGAAACTTAATGCACTTTTATGCAGTTTTTATTTGAATGTGGCCTTGATTTTGTTGCTTCGAATCAGTGTTGTAAATAGCGTTCGCCTCAGCGCTAATAGCGTGAGGCGTAGCGATGCGAGCATCCAATGCCTTTTTCCTCGAGCATCCAGCGCGTTGCGTTTTCAAAATAGCGCTCGCCTCTGCCTGTGTAGCGAGAGGCGACTTTAGTGTCGCTTTTTTAAAAGATAAAAGAAAAAGCGCAGGGATTAAAAGAAAAAGACCCACGATTTAGGGCTTTCAGGGATTTCTTTCTTCTTCAAGCTTCAAGCAGTCGAGCAGACCAGCGATTTCTTTCTCCAAGTCGACCCACCCACAGCGATTCTTCTTTCTTCTTCATCTCTTCTGCCATTTTCTTCTTCATCCAAGTCGACCCAGCCAGGTACGCTTCTCTTCTTCTGCCATTTTTTTTCTTTCTTCTTTCTTTGGTCTTCTATATTCTTTGTCCTTTCTTTCTTTCTTCCTTTTTCTTCTTCTCTTCTTTTTTTTTTTTGCTCTGTTTTTTATCGAGCAGCACTCGACAGAGAGCAGCATTCAACTCTGTTTTTGCTCTGTTTTTGACCGAGCAGCACCATCTATTGAGTTCTTAATTTTTGAATTGATATATTTATTAATATATTATTGCTATTGTCGCTTCAAATTTAATATTTTTTTTTTTTGTATAAATTGTCGCTTCACATCAAAAAGGCGAGCGCTTCGCTTCTCGCCTTTCGCCTCAGTGACGCGGGCCCTCGTCGCTATTTGTCGCCACACGCTATCCAAAACACTGCTTCGAATAAAAAAATAGTATGCATGGCCAGCAATGAGGATGATTTAGTTGTGATAATAATATATCTACCTATAAGTATCACTTCTGAACATGAGTCCTGAAAATCTTGGAGGTTATTTGGAAATATTTTGTGTAACTTGATATAAGCTCTAGAGTAGCTAGACAAAGTTACATCACTCATTCCTAAGTTATCAAATGTGTGCTTGTGGAATAAATGCTAATTGGTGAGGACACCTCTTTGCCTGTGTCTTTGTTAGAGCGGTGGGAATTTGTTACTGGTTTTCATTGTCATATACTGATGGCTACGCATAATATTAGGCCTTTCTAATTGGTTTTCCATCAGGAACTAAGTATGTCTTCTTTTTCTGCCATGATACAAGATATGGGATTTAGCAAGTGGAAGATTGAAGCTCACTTTAACAGGGCACATTGAACAAGTTCGGGGTTTGTTCTCTAGACTTTTGTTTGTTCTGAAATTCGATCAAATATTATAACGTGTATGAGGACATTGAGTGCTAACCTAAGATATAGACTGGTGACAATTGGAGTCTCCTTGCAGGCCTTGCTGTTAGCAACAAACACACATACATGTTCTCAGCTGGTGATGATAAGCAAGTTAAGTGCTGGGACCTGGAACAAAATAAGGTAGTTAACAGTGCTGATAGCCATTCATAACTCATGGTTAACGGTTTTTGGTTACATATTTGCTTATATATATATATATTTTCAGGTGATCCGCTCCTATCATGGCCACCTCAGTGGTGTTTATTGCTTGGCTCTTCATCCAACCATTGACATCTTGTTCACTGGGGGTCGTGATTCTGTCTGTCGGGTATCATTACTGAAGCTCTTTATCTTGGGTGATAGCTGATCCTAGTACTGAAGTTTTTAGTAGTTACTACTTCTGTTCTTTCCAAATATAACATTGGTGCAGTTCTGACTTTTATCTTAATTCTATCATGATTTCAGGTTTGGGATATTCGTAGCAAAATGCAAATTCATGCTCTGTCTGGACATGATAACACTGTTTGTTCTGTTTTTACCAGGCCAATGGTAAGCATTCTTTTATAATTGTGTTTAATATTAAATCTCTGTCTTATTTTCTTAAGCATGAGGGCAGGAGACGATACGACAGCCCATGACTTTAGAGTTAGAATAGTGTCGAAATTAAGTCACGATGGCAGCTTCAAAATTCTAGATGCTGGAGCAAATTTGATCCTGATTTGAAATCCTAGTTTGGTAATAGCTGAAATCCTAAATTTCTGGAGCCTTAATCTAGATTGGACTACCAGAGTAACTGATCAAAGAGGAAAATGTTGGACTACCAGAGTAACTGTGGAGAAAAAAATGGGACTACTAGAACACTATACTAACGCACTAACAAGTGGATCAGTAGACTGACTAGACTGAGACAATACAAATAACTAAAGAAAGCAGCAAAAATCATGGGAAGAGCGAACTCCATACAACGTTGGAAAATAGTACTCCAGGCTCTACTACTGCAGGACCCAATCATACTCAAATAAGAGCCTGATTCTGGCTTTTTTAGGGTATACTGCACCTGGAGCAGTGCAAATGAACATAATAAAACCTTATACCATGAAATAGTAGTTGCCCGTTATGACTTCCTCTACCTATTTCAAAACCCCAACTATCTTCTACTTTTTCAATTTCCATAGTCTCTTTGTAATTTTCTTATTTACCAGAACTTTTTCATCTTCGTCTGAAATTAGGTGTTCTCTTCACTGCGAGATTATTAGCAAATTCTTTTGTTTATTAAAGCTAATCGTAGTCTACATCCAGATTACTGTCTGTTCGGAGCAAACTTAATTTAGATTTGGTTTGATCCTAGAAATGTCGGTTTCCTTCAATATGTGACGCTTTATACTTCACATAATATGTACTATTATTGTTGTTACTCTATCCGTTTCAATTTTTGTGTCAGTCTTCCTATTTTAGAACATTCAAAAATGTTTGACACCATTATATCTGTACAGCTTTCCAACTTTCAAGAATTTGAATATATTAGACTAGGCTGAATTCCCAAATAGGCACTCGTACTTGCACATATTTCTATTCCCGGCCCCTCGACTTCACGGTGCTCATCCAGACATCTCTAGCTGATCTAATTCTTTTTTAGATTCTCAAATGGGTGAACCTAATACATTAATAACCGACTTCACATCTTTGATGCTACCAAATCTATTTCACATTAACTTTTTATTGAAGAAAAAATAGAAAGATCAAATCTGTACTGGCTAAAAAAGGGGAAAAAAAGAGGGTCGGGGTTGGGGGTGGGGTTGTAATTTGTAATGTTGTAGGGAAGATATAGAAGTTAAAGACATACCTATAAAAAAAAAATGAAGAGAAGTTACAAAAATTAGGCTCTGACCTCTTGTGGAAACGAAAAACATGTCTTGGGTTGTCTTTTGTAACATGTCTTGGGTTGTCTTTTGTGTTTGGTGTTATTTAAAAAGTAACAAAATCGTTTTCTGAACCAAAATGTTGGGTTTGAAAACCAGATGGTGATGGTCTAGCTAGTAATCAGATGGAATCTGCGAAATGTTTCATATAAAGATATTGTGATTTTATGCTATTTATTTTAAGCTAAAATCTCTATGAGCGCATTTGAATGGCCTTCTATGGATACTTTCTGGTTTAAGATGGGATGACTGGATGTTTCTTGATAAGGAGGATTCACATAGTAGAAACACGTTATGGACTGCCCAATAAAACAGATATACCTTCATGAGACAGTTAGTTAAACCTTAGCAACTACTAATGCTTCCACGTATGTATTCTTTTTAGAAGTGATTTCCGTATAATTAGCACAATTAGGGTGCTGTTGCTGGAAATTCTGTTATTTTAAGAAGCAAATTACTCCCGGGAGCTGGCTCTACTAAAAACATTATGCGAGGTGTCTCATTTTGTTGATGTCATGATCATATGCTAATGACTGTTTTATACTTGCTGTATGGCCTACGTATTACAATGAGATTTCATGATGGGAAGTTTCATTTCAGGATCCACAGGTTATAACTGGCTCTCATGACAGTACCATTAAGTTCTGGGACCTTAGATATGGTAACTCAAATTTCCTTACTGGGATTTTATGCTCTGTTTATTTTATAATGGTTTCAGTTTCTGACTTCCTGTGATTACTAATTGTCCTTGTCTGGCAGGTAAGACAATGGCAACCCTCACACATCACAAGAAATCTGTTCGAGCTATGGCTCAGCATCCTACGGAGTATGTTTACATGGCACATGCTGCTATTTTTATGATTCCCTAACTTCTGCTCGGAGTACGACTACTAATTTTTCTTAAAATTTATTCTGCTGCAGGGATTGTTTTGCTTCTGCATCAGCAGACAACATAAAAAAATTCAACCTTCCAAAAGGAGAATTTATGCATAACATGCTGTAAGTTAGATGACGTGCCATAGAATCTTTACCTCTACATCTTTAATATATCTTATATCATTTCAGTATCTTTATTTCTTTAATTAGAATGTAAGATCATATCGACATTTCTTTTTTCCAGCTCCCAACAGAAAACCATTGTCAATGCGATGGCGGTCAATGATGACGGTGTAATGGCCACAGGAGGTGAGAAATAGTTAATGACACTCCCCATCCGCCCATTCCTCTCATTTTTTGTTCTGCCCCTCCAACCCCTGCTTTTCCTCATTTTGGTTCTTAAGCTAGAGGTCAGTGATGTACTCTGCTGATGCATTGTGTATCTCCTTGTGAAGGTGACAATGGAAGCATGTGGTTTTGGGATTGGAGAAGTGGTCACAATTTCCAGCAATCTCAAACTATTGTTCAACCTGGTATGCGTGTTGATAATTTGATGTTTACTTTTATTGTTGGTCAAGAGGAGCAAAAGGTTTATTCTAGTCCTTACCATGTTTCAGGGTCACTGGACAGTGAAGCTGGTATCTACGCTCTCACCTATGATATGACTGGCTCAAGGCTGATCAGTTGTGAAGCTGATAAGACAATCAAGATGTGGAAAGAAGATGAAACTGCCACACCAGAAACTCATCCTCTTCATTTTAAGCCTCCAAAAGACATTAGGCGTTTCTAGTCACTTCAGAAAACGTTTACTGCTATTCCTTGTTGGCTTATTATTCAGGTTGTAGTCGCACTAAGCATAAAAATCAAACATGCTCTTTGGGTCATTCAGAGCAAGACTTACCCAAGAAAGGCACCATGTTCAGAGTTGATGAAAGTGTTGATTTACATTTGCCTCTTTGTATCCCATCTTGTTATACATTTATATGCTGTCAAGTAGCTATCTTAAAAGCGCCAGTTGAAAATAGCTTCCGTTAATGTATAAATAGATAAAAGTAAAAGCAGAGAAAATTATTGGGTGTTTGTACAACTGAAGTCATTTTTATGAGTCATTTTCATGTTTGTTATAATAAAATGGTTTTGAGGAAAAACATTTTCCATTTAAAGAGGGAAAGTGATTTCCTTCACTTATGGACGTTATTTTCTTAACAAGTATTTTAACTTTTCACTTCATATATCACTTACTCTAGTTGATACTTAGCCATTAATTCTTTACGCATATTTTCATCAGAACTCTCTACAATGTGCCAACATAACTTTGAATATATATATTTTTGTAAAGTATATTTAACTTACCAACCAACTATTAGAATATATTTTTCACGAAAAATGACTTCCTTAGCAAAAATGTCAGTATGACTGGTAAAACTTATTTTTGAGTCAAAATTAGATCCTTTGACTTGGTCCATATAAGCATTAGCTAACCTTTGAATGTAAGACAAACCTCAATACGTTCTTATTTAGCAGGGAACTAAGGTGAACACTATCAAAGCTAACCTTTGAAACTAATCTGGAAACTAATCTGGACAAGGACAAACCGCAGTACATTCTTATTTAGCAGGGAACTAAGGTGAACACTATCAATATGATTACCGTATGGTAAGGATTTGCATTGCTTGGACCCAAGAAACCACCAAAAAAGGAAGGAATGCAAAGGCAAGTATAGTGTTTTTATTTAATGCCACATTTGTAAAGTTTGTATAGAAAAAATTATTTATTGGCATAACCAGCTGTAGTTTAGTAAAAGGCTGGTTTACAAGTACGTATAAACGGTTTGCCCCAGCACTCCAAGTGGGAATATAATTTCGGAACCGACGCCCCTTTGAATGATGGTCACTGTGGTGGCATCATAAGAAGTCTACGACGAGCGCAAAACACAACACGAAATTGATGCTCGCTAATAAAAGATAGTATAGTTTAATTATTATCTTCACAGGGAATGGATTTAAACAATGCTCAAGTAATTTCTAGCTTAACGCTATTCAGGATGATCAAACTTGGTTTGGAATGATTATAAACTACGATTAACTACTAAAGTAAAGCAATTGGTGATTGACTGCAACAAACTAGAGATTACCAAAGTCGGTTTCTTATCAATATGAGGAACACAGGTTTGACATGATAGGTGCACGATTGTTATTCTGGATATGGTACTGTTATATTTCACTCTTGAGGTTCTATTGATTCTCACGAATTCAATAGTGATTAGCTTATACTTCCAATTCAGGCTCCTCTCTCGATTAAATCTAAATCTTTCAAATAAACTAATGTGAAGCGCGGTGAAACTTGCAAGAATCTATTGGTAAGAATGGTCTAAGAGAAACTTCTCTCGAATATTTCTCAATTTTAATTTAAGAGGTAGATCACAAACTCTTTCGATTACTTTAAAGAAGTACCGAAATAAATTAAGGCATGCGTTGACCAATATTCAATATTATGCTCCTCTTCTGATTAAACAAGATAATGAATAAAATCATAACTAGAGTTAAAGCTCTTCCAATAAATTCAAGCAATTAAGCAGTAATCAAATCCATAAACTACAACCAAGTCACCAAATCATGTCAAACCCCAAGGTAAACTACTCCATAGATATGCAGAAAGTAATCACAAAAAGAGTTAAAGAATAAGAAAGTATCAATCTAACGTTACAATCAAAACTCCCGTATTGAATTGATGGAAAGATGATAAAATCATGTGTCTTGTAGCCTCCAATGCTCTCCCAAAGCTTTCCCGGTCAAAAGTCCTTTCAAAAATATCTTTTTGGTGTATTTATACCATGTAGGAGTGGGTCCGGGCAAAACTACCTTTTCCAAGTCGAAACAGGAAAGTACTATGAGAAAATCACACAGACGCGCCGCCCCATGCGGGGCGCTAGTGAAAAAGTTCAGAGAGCGGCTTCTGACGGACAGCAGCACAAAAGCACTGCCGCGCCGCCCCATGCGGCGTGGCTGTGCAGTTTTCACAGAGTAAATTATTTTTGTCCATTTTTGATATCCAGACTTGGCTCCCTACCCCCGAACGCGATCCCCGTTTAATCCCTTGGGCTTTTACTCAGACTTCTAAGCTCCAACTTGTTCAATTTAGCTCACGATTATCTTTTCAACTTGGAATCACTTCCTGCAAGGCATAAAACATATAATAAGTGTAATACACTAACATTTAAGTTCAAACACAAGTATAATGCAGTAATTGGAGTGCAAACTATGATTAAAACATGAGATTCTAGCATACCATCAACACCCTACACTTAAACCATTGCTCGTCCTCGAGCAATCAAACTGCACTTCACATAGAGACGACTTTCTTATCAAACAACTTCCCTAACGCATCATGCCAAGAATTTTTAAAATAGACTAAGCACCATATCATAACATCCTAGCCTCAAGACTCGACTCAAAAATATCACGCATTTTTCACAACCTGCTCACTTACTCTAACACAAAGGTCAAAGACTTTACCTTACCTTCGCAAATCATGTTCTCTCACACAAACAATATAGAGTAGTTTCACATAATAAAATTCATGAACAAATAGGAACTCTAGATAGACAGAATTAACTCACTCTCAGAAATAAAATTCATGTGCCACATAAGACATACCATATGCTTTCTCGTAGGGTAATACTCTACTAATTTAGCTCATTCGGTCAATGATTAAGTAGGACTTTAATTCGTTATAATGTAGGCTACGGGACAGTACAATTTGGATATAGTGACACACCTCCCCGAGCACTTTAATACATACAGTTTCATAATTTAACCCCAGACTTATTTTGAACCAAATCCCAACCTTCACAACATTAAGCCCCCATATCTTTAAGCACAAACAAGACGAGAACTACCACTAGCAAGAGATTAATTTTTCTCTTTTCTACCACATACACACTCTTTTTTTCTTCTTCTTATTTTCAAAGTTCTGATTGATTTTTCTCTTTTTTTTCCCTTCCAATTCCTTACATGTGGATCTCAAAAATTTTCAAACAATGAACCTTTCTCCTTTTTCAATGGTTCAACTAAAAACCCTGACCATACCTCCACTTAGCTTTTACAAGCTCGTACAAATTCAAGTGCTCACGAAAGGTAACATGTTCAAATAGATAGACAATTCAAACAAAGGGGTCAAGCTTGTAGTGTGGTTGCCAAAGAAATAGGAATACAGGCTCAACGGGGCTAACTAAGATATCCATTAATTAGGTGGGTAAAAACATATAATTGGCTCAACAAAGAAATGCCTAAATCACTTCCTAGACTGAACAAGACTACTATTTAGCTTTGCAAACACACGAGGCAAGTTCTAGATATCAGCTGAATATCAAACAACCTCGCACACACATGGAACATAACTCACTTAGGACCGGATCTATCCCGACTCTCTAGTCAAAGAAGTGAACATAACTCACTTAGGACCGGATCTATCCCGACTCTCTAGTCAAAGAAGTTAAGTAGATTCACAATCAAACAATTTAAGGTACCTATCCATGAGTCAAGAACTGAGCTTAGGCGTCACAACTAAGGCACTCACTACTCTCACGGAACAACAACGTCAAGAAAAGTCATCTCCATTTAATACATAGCACAATACTTCACTATTCCTAATAAAAGAAAGACTAGCTACACCCGGTTCAAGCAAAACCCTGGGAAAAGAACCGTGGCTTAAAGAAAAACTAAGGGAAAATTGTTACACTACCTAAGAAAAACAAAATATTTTTTCTTTTTTCTTCGACTTTGATCCCTCAAGAAGGCAGTCGAGGAAAATCATCGTCGGAAAAGTCAAACATTTTTTTTCAATCAAAAGAAACTAAAACAAACACACATATACATATTTACATCCCCCACCTCACACTTTAAATTGTGGCATGTTCCCATAATACACAAATAAAAAGCAAGAGGTAAAGAAAACTTCCCCAATTTATCTAGTTGGGGTCTGAAATGCAGTCGGGATCTCCTTTGCACGCCCGACCCAGTGCACACATCCATGCCGAGAACTTCTTTTCAGTTTTATTTGGGTACGTCCCACACTTATTCATTTGACTCTTTCCAAGTTGCTCCTTTAGGCCCCCATCTCTTTTAATCTTGAAGATCAGCATTTTTCCCCCCACTCTGAGCATGAGTTGCCTTTCCTGAATATCCATAATTGCACTGCCCGTAGCCAAGAACGGTCTTCCTAAAATCAGTGGGACCTCCATATTTTCCTCCATGTTCACCATAATTAAGTTCACATGGAACACAAATTTGTCCACCTAAACTAGCACATCTTTCGCTATTCCTTTAGGTATGATTATGGTCTGATTTGCCAGTTGCAATGACACAGGTATCAACCTATTTTCTCCAATCTCTCCCTCCAATTTCCTGAAAATAGACAAAGGCATAAGATTAATGGAAGCACTTGAATTACACAAAGATTTCTTAAACTTAGTACTTCCTAAAGAGCAAGGTATAGTTAAACTCCCTGGATCTCCATATTTTTTAGGGAGCTTATTTTGCAAAATGGTACTACAATATTCTGTGAGCTTGACCACCGATATCTCTTCCACTTTCCGCTTCTTAGACAATATCTCCTTAAAATATTTAGCATAAGCTGGCATCTGTGAAAGCACCTTTGTGAAAGGTATATTCACATGCACCTGCTTGAGCACTTCTAAAAAGCGCACGAATTATTTGTCCATCTTTTATCTTCTTTGCTTCTGGGGGAAGGGTAGAGCATGCATGTATTTGATCTTCTCAGTCTGCTCATTCATTCTTTGTTTGTCTTTCTTCTTCCTTGTTGGAACTTCAGACTTGTTCTTCTCCTTTAGAGCATCCTCTTGCTCTGCCCTCACTTCATTTTGAACTTGATTTCTCGTCAACTCATTCTTTTCTGCTACCAACGGATCTTGCAATACCTTTCTATTCCTCAACGAAACTGTATTTATTATTTCCTTTGGATTCCTTTTGGTATCCGCAAGGAGGGTTCCTGGAGACCTATCGGACAATAGATTAGCAATTTGCCCCACTTGTCTCTCTATGTTTTGAATAGCTGCACTATGATATTCAAATCTCTCATCTATTTTAATAATGAAGGCTTTCATTAGATCTTCCATGCTAGACTGATTAGAATGTGGAGGCTGGTATTGCTGCCTCTACTGATTCTGAAATCCTGAAGCTCCTTGTCCCTGGGGTCTCAGATTATTCTGCTACCATGAGTTCAGGCTACCACTTGGTGAACTCCAAGAAAAGCCCGAGTGCCTCTATCCCATAGAGTTAAAATTATTACCACTCTGGTAGTTGCCTCTATCAAAGCTTCCCACATCATTTACCATTTCATCTGCAGCTAAAGCCTGACATTCATGCGTTGGATGACCCATTCTACAGAAATCACAAACAAATGATGGTTGGCTCTGGACCTTGGCTAAGGTCAACTTTCTTATATCTTTGGCCATGGCACTGATGTGTTAGAATATATCATTACTCTCAGCATGCCATTGGTTAGCATCTTCAGAGAGCTCATTAAGAATTGACACAATCTCCTCAGAAGTCTTCTTCAATAAAGGACCTCCAACTGCAGTGTTCAGAGTTCGTCGTGGGGGAGGTGTCAGTCCATCCCAAAAGTCCTGGAATTGCATCCACAATTCAATCCCATTATGTTGACACTTCCTCACTATCTCCTTGAATATTTCCCAAGCCTCGAAAATTGTTTCAGTGTCCGCCTAGCAGAAGTTGTGAATTTCATTGTTTTATCAGCTGGGAAGTATTTATCAAGAAACATTTTAGTCATATCTTCCCATGTCCTGATCGACCCCGTTGGTAAGATATAAAGCAATGCTTCACGTCATCCTTCAGTGAAAAGGGGAATGCACTTAAGTATACTGCATCTTTTGATACTTTGTTGTACTGGAAGGTGTTCATGATTTCCTCAAAATCATCAATTGAGTGTTAGGATCTTCATTCACCTTCCCTCTTAAGACATACTAGTTGTTCTGGAAAGTTTGAAGCAAGTCTTGCTTCAACTCGAAATTATTCACTGCTACTGGTATAGGCCTGACACGGGACAGTCCTTGATTGTAGACTGGTATGGCATAACTACCCTATGCTCTACCAGAACTGGGTACCATATTCTCGAACTGGTCTTCAACCAAGGGTTAATTAAATTGAATCTTCGACCCCCATCATCTTTAACGGTCTCATCAGTAGCTCTACGGTCTGCCTCAGCTGCTATCCGTGCAACTTCTTCTCTATGCTGTGCTGCCTCTCTTGCAGCTAAATCTACTATGTTGTCACCGTTATTAGCCATGTGTTCGGGGGTTGAAGGTTACCCCAAGAACTTTCTGGTGAGTTCTTTCTCTTTCCTCAACTATCGCATACTCTCTTCCACCTCTGGATTGTATGGAATTAATTCCTTTGAAGAAGATCGAGTCATACACTTGAGAAGTCAACCTGTTGCCTGCACACGGAAGAGAAAACCCGTGAAGAGTAAAAATAAAAATAAGTTCCTGACGAGCGCAAAATTTGACGAGCGCAAAACACAACACAAAATTGATGCTCGATAATCAAAGATAGTATACTTTAATTATCATCTCCACATGTATTGGATTAAACAATGCTCAAGTAATTTCTAGTTTAACGCTATTCAAGATGAACTGTAACGATCCGGCCGGTCGTTTTAAGGGTAATAGCCCCGATCCCCTATTTACTGCTTCTCCCATATCTATTTCTTCTATTGTGACTTGCCGGGAGGTTTCGTTTTGGTTTTTGGAGTGTTTTGGGACACTCAGTCCATAAATGGAGGTTTAAGCCTTAACATTTGGACTGTAGTCGGAACTATATGAAGAAGACTCCGAAATAGAATTTCGTTGGTTTAGTTAGCTCCATTAGGTGATTTTGGAATTAGGGGCATGTCCGGATTGTGTTTTGGAGGTCCGTAGCTTATTAAAGTTTGAAATGGCGAAAGTCGAATTTTTAGAGATTTTGACCGGTAGTGGACTTTTTGATATCGGGGTCGGATTTTTATTCTGGAAGATGGAGTAGGTCTGTAGTATTGAATATGACTTGTGTGCAAAATTTGAGGTTAATCAGACATGGTTTGGTTAGTTTCGGCATCGATTGTAGAATTTGGAAGTTTCAAGTTTATTTAAGTTTGAATTGGAGGGTGATTCGTGATTTTAGCATTATTTGATGTGATTTGAGGGCTGGACTAAGTTCGTATGATGTTTTAGTATTGGTTGGTATGTTTGGTTGAGGTTCCGAGGGCCTCGGGCTTGTTTCGAATGCTCAACGGGCCATTATTGGACTTAGAGAGTTGGCACATTTTCTAGTGTTATTGGAGACATTTTTCTTCATCGCGTTCGCGAGGGAGATCTCTCGATCGCATAGGTCATCTGAGAGGTCAGCTAAAATTTCTCTTCACGTTCGCGAAGATGAAGACGCGATCGCGTAAGGTTATCAGGCAGTGCACCGCGAACGCGTGGGCTAGGCCGCGTTCGCGAAGAAGAAGTGAGGCAACAATAGAGTTTGAGTGTTACTCTTCGCGGTCGCGTGGGGACAATTGTGATCGCGTAGGTGTGAGCAGCTGGTGCATCGCGTTCGCGTGAGGTTTTACGCGTAGAGTAAATTTCTGAGGGAGCGAAGTTGTTTTTCGCGATCGCGAGGCTTTTTCTGCGATCGCGATTAAGGAATCTCTAGGCAGTGCTTAAACATTCCAAAAACGGGGGTTTTGCCATTTTATCAAAAACTTGAGTTGGGAGCTCGGATTTGGACGAGATTTTGAGGGAGATTCAGAGATATCGATTGGGTAATGATTCCACACTCCATTTTGGTTATATTTCACTAATCTATCATTAATTTCCTTTTTAATATCGGATTTTGGGGTTGAAATTGGGAGAAAAATGGAGAACTTCTTCAACAAAGATTTCGAGTTTTGAAAGGAGATTTGTGGTCAGATTTGAGTAATTTTTATATGGTTAGACTCATGAGTGAATGGATGTTCGTATTTTGTGACTTTTCGATTCCGAGACGTGGGCCCCACGGGCGATTTTTGAGTTAATTTCGAAATTTTTTTTAAAGTGTTGATTTCATTAATTAGATGAGTCTATTATGGTTGTATTTATGATATGTAATTGCTTTTGGCTAGATTTGGGCCATTCGGAGCCGGATATTCGTGGGAAAGGCATTGTGACCGATTGATTGAGCTTGGTTCGAGGTAAGTGGCTTGCCTAACTTTATGTGGGAGAAACTCCTTAAGATTTGGAACTATTATGATATATGAGCACCGTGTACGTGAGGTGACGAGTATGTACACGGGCTAGTTGTGGAAAAACCTGATTTTTCTTACTGAGCAGCAACCTGTTTTTCCTTTTATTTTGAGTTATACCATTTTAATGAGTATCAATCTATTTTCATTCTTAATTGAGTTATTCCAATATGTGTAACTATCCTGTTTAGTCTAATACAATATTTCTATGTGTCTTAACTGCTTATGTGAATTCTGTGCAACATGCTTAGTGAATTTCCTGCTTCTTCCTTGACTGGTACTTAGTCTCAATCGTAAGATTTTGTGATGTAGTTGTATTTCTATTGTCTGTGCTATATATTTACTTTGGGACTATGGAACGGTATTCCGGAAGATCCCCATGTACTGTATACTTACTTTGGGTCTACGTACGGTATTCCGGGAGATCCCCCTGTACTGCATATATACTTTGGGACTACAGAATGGTATTCCGGGAGATCCCCCTGTACTGTATATTTACTTTGGGACTACGGAACGGTATTCCGGGAGATCCCCATGCCTTGCATATTTACTTTGGGACTACGGAACGGTATTCCGGGAGATCCCCCTGCACATTTACGTTTGGGACTATGAGATGGTATCTCGTGAGATCTCCTGTTGTATTTCTGTGTATTGAGTTGTTACCTTCTATAAATTCTTTCTTGTTAAATTTCAGTCTTTATTTTACTGCGATATTTAATTTTTGCCTTACTTTATTATCATATTCTAGTAGGGCCCGGACCTGACCTCGTCACTACTCTATTGAGGTTAGGCTTGGCACTTACTGGGTGTCGATTATAGTGTACTCATGCTACTCTTTTGCACATGTTTTGTGTGCAGATCCAGCTACTTCTTATCATCCCCGCTACTAGCTGAGAGTGCTTGCTGCTGTACGGAGATTTCAAGGTATATCTTCCACGTCTGCAGACCTCGGAGTCCCCCTCTATTCCCTCCTATGTCATTTACCTTCCTTACTTCTGTTATTAGACTCTGGTGTATAGAGATACTAGTTTCCTTCTGTAGCTTGTGACTTATGATGTTCCAGGTTTTGGGATTACTGTGTATTTTGAATAGTTCGTTGTTTAATTCATGTTTTTATTTCATTATTCCGCAAATGTTAGGCTTACCTAATCATAGAGACTAGGTGCCGTCACGACGTCATACGGAGGGGAAATTGGGTCGTGATAAGTTGGTATCATAGCTCTAGGTTCATAGGTGTCGTGAGTCATAAGCCGGTTTATTAGAGTCTCGCGGATCGGTACGGAGACGTCTGTATTTATCTTCGGGAGGCTATGGAATTGTTCGGAAAATTTAACTACTTTCATTCCTTGTCGTGCAAAAATTGTTGACTTCAAAAATCCTAAACTTCTGTATTCTATTCTCTCACAGATGGTGATGATACGTATAAGCGGATCTGATGACTAGGCACCCGCGTCCCCTGCTAAAGCCGCGAGAGGCCGGAGCCGGGGTAGAGGCCGAAGACGTCCACGTGGTGCAGCCAGAGCACCCGCACGAGCTGCTACAGAGGAGCCCCCAGTAGCTCCAGCTGGAGGGCAGACACTCGAGGTACCTGTTTCTGCACCAGCTCTCCAAGAAACTTTAGCCCAGTTATGAGCATGTTCAACACCTTAGCTCAGGCTGGATTAATCCCACTTGCTCCTGCCACATCTCAGGCCGGGGGAGGAGCACAGACTCCCATCGCCGGTACTCCAGAGCAGCGGGTTCAGGTCGAACAGGTTCCAGAGATTGTACCAATGTAGCCGGTAGCTCCAGCTCAGCCCGAGGTTAGGGAATGAGCTTCTGAGGTGGAGCAGCTCAGACTTGAGAGGTACAAGAAGTACCACCCACCTACCTTCAACAGATAGGCTACAAATGATGCTCAGTGTTTTCTGGAAGAGTGTCATCATATTCTCCGTACTATGGGCATAGAGGAGACGAGCATGATTTCTTTTACTATATTCCAGCTTAGAGGAGCAACCTATCAGCGGTGATATGCTTATGAGTTGAGTAGGCCGGCTGAGGCAGCTTCACTTACATGGACTCAGTTATCGGACATGTTTTTGAGAGAGTATGTCCCTCAGAGCCTCAGGGACTCATGGCGCGCGGAGTTTGAGCAGCTGCGCCAAGGTGCTATTACTGTGTCAGAGTATGCAGTTCGCTTCAGTGATTTGGACCGACATGCATCGGCCTTGGTTGCCATAGTTCGAGAGAATGTTCGACGGTTTATTGAGGGACTCCACCCCAACATCCGGAGTAGTATGGCCAGGGAGTTGGAGATGGATATTTCTTATCAGCAGGTTATGAGTATCGTCAGGAGATTGGAGGGCATGCTTTGCCCGGGATAGAGAGGAGAAGGAGGCCAAGAGGTCTTTAGAGACTAGTTCTTATTCTAGTGCTCGTGCCCCAACAGCTCGCCATGGTAGGGGTTATTTGAGTCGCCCCGTCCATTCAGCTCTTCCAGCCGCCAGTGGTATTTCGGTCTCTTCTAGGCCCCAGGAGCCTTATTATGCACCGCTAGTATTTAGTGTGCCTTCTGCACGGGTTGTTCCTAGCGGCCAGTCCAGCAGATCTGGCCAGAGCCAGTCACAACAGCCACACCCTCCCAAAGCTTGTTTTGAGTGTGGCGACACTCGCCATATGGTGAGGGATTGCCCCAGATTTAGGAGGGGTGCACCTCCACAGACTTCTCAGCCATAGCGTGCCCCACCGGGTCCTCAGGCCATGATTACAGCACCAGCTGCCACCCCACCTGCTCAGCCAGCTCGAGGTGGAGGTCAGAGAGGTAGAGGTCACCCTAGAGGGGGAGGCCATGCCAGTTATTATGCCCTTCCTGCTCATATAGAGCCAGTTGCTTCTGATTCTGTCATTACAGGTATCGTTCCAGTCTGTCATAGAGATGTGTCGGTATTATTTGACCCATGCCCTACATATTCCTATATGTCCTCTTAATTTGCCCCGTATTTGGGCGTATCACGGGATTCTTTGAGTTCCCCTATTTATGTGTCTACTCCTGTGGGAGATTCTCTTATTGTGGACTGCGTGTATCAGTCGTGTTTGATTGCTCTTAGTGGTTTTAAGACCAGAGCCGACTTATTATTGCTCAGCATGGTAGACTTTGATATTATTTTGGGTATGGACAGGTTGTCGCCCCATTATGCTATTCTTGATTATCACGCCAAAACCGTGACGCTGGCTATGCTAGGATTACCGCGGTTAGAGTGGAGAGGTACCTTAGAGTATACTCCCAGCAGAGTTATTTCATTTCTTAAAGCTCAACGAATGGTTGAGAAGGGGTGTGACGCGTATCTAGCTTATGTGAGAGATGTCAGTATTGATACCCATACAGTTGAGTCAGTTGTTGAGTCAGTTCTAGTAGTGAGGGACTTTCCAGATGTGTTTCCAGCTGATCTACCGGGCATGTCGCCCGACAGAGATATTGATTTTGGCATTGATTTGTTGCCGGACACTCAACCCATCTCTATTCCTCCATATCGTATGGCTCCTACTGAATTGAAAGAGTTGGAGGAGCAGTTACAGGAATTGCTTGATAAAGGCTTCATTCGGCCCAGTGTGTCACCTTGGGGTGCTCCTATCTTATTTGTGAAGAAGAAGGATGGTTCTATGCGGATATGTATTAATTACCGCTAGTTGAACAAAGTCACAGTGAAGAACATGTATCCACTGCCTCGTATTGATGACTTATTTGATCAGTTACAGGGTCCAAAGTGTTTTCCAATTTTACGTTCCGGCTATGATCAGTTGAAGATTCGGGAGCCAGATATCCCGAAGACTGCCTTCCGGACTCGGTATGGTCACTACGAGTTCCTTGTGATGTCTTTTAGGCTGACCAATTGTAATGACTCGACTTGTCGATTTGAGTTATTACTCTCCTTTATACTATTTGAAGTATTGAATAGCTTCATATGATGTATTATGACTTGTGTGCAAAATTTGAGGTCAATCGAACTTGATTTGCTATGTTTTAGCATCGAACCTAGGATATTTAGACATCGATTCTTCAAGAATACGTGGTATCACATTAAGAAAATGAGCTCCAAATTCATTTTTTATTGAATAATTAGATCCTTATTGAAATTTTGGAGCCATAACAAAAAGAATCGTCGAATTCGGACATCGTATGAGATAGTTATGCCCATTTCCATGTCGGGAACGATTTTTCGTTGCCGTCAGCACCCAGGGTAGCGTGGGGCGCTAGCCCTAGCACTAGGATGTTTAAAGGTACTGGAAATAGCGCCACATGCAGCGCCCCATGCCACCTGTGGCGCCCGAAACAGCTGAGACCCTATAAACGGGGGTTTTCTGCCATTTTTGACAAAAATAGAGTTGGGAAGCTTGGTTTGGGCAATTTTCACGGGTAAATATTGGGGGTAAGTATTTCTTATCCTATATTGATTATATTTCATGATTCCATACTCATTTACATCATGAATCCGTGAATTTATGGAAGAAAAACCAGATTGTTTTGTAAAATCTTCCAAAAATGTAAAATGAAGATTTGAAGGTCAATCCGATATCGGAATTTGATAAAATTGGTATGGGAGACACGTAATTGAATGGATTGTTGGATTTTGTTATTTTCGTCGGTTTCCGAGACGTGGGCCCCACGGGCAATTTTTGAGTTAAATTTTGGATTTTGGTGGAAAATTAGTATTTTCATATGGAATTAATTCCTACGATTCGTGTTGAGTATATTGAATTATTTGTGACTAGATTTGAAGCTTCCGGACACGAATTTGAGAGGCAAAGGTTTGTTGGAATCTTGAAATTGGTTGCGAAACGAGGTAAGTATCTTGCCTAACCTTGAGTCTTATGTGAAAATTGTGTAATTAAAAACTATGTACGCGAGGTGACGAGTACGTACTTGGTTTATATGTGCAAATTATATCGGTTGAAATTCGTAGATGCCCTTATGTGTTAAATTGAAAAATTGTTGGAACTTAGTAAATCCTTGATTTGTCATGCCTCATTCCTTGTTTGTCGAATATGTATTTTATATGATAATTTGGTGTTATTGTCACTTAGATTTTTATGTGAATTCCGTGTGTTGTTGATTTGATATTTCTTGAAAACAATCACATTATGGATTTTCATCTGCAAATAAGTTTAAATTGAGGCGTTTATATATTTATCAAAAAGTTGGATTAAAGAAGGCGTTGTCCTGTGATGAGTTATTTTCCCATCCCTGTGGTTGTTTTTGAGATTTTATGTACATTGTGTTGAGCCGTGGACTATCTATTGTGGAATTAATTGACTTTATTGTACCTTTGGAGTGGTTGTGGCCTACGAGCAATTTGTAAATACGAGTTGATGATGTTGTGCTGTTGTGATAATATTATGTGTGATTTGGGTTACTGTTATGCGGCGTATAAGGATGACATTCTATTGTTGACATTATGCGGGAATAATGGTGGCATTTCAGTGTTGTTATATGTGTTGGAATATTGTCTGGGCGGAGCGATAATGGTGGCTATAGGAGAGATAAGGGTGGCTATTGATATTGTCAGGGCGGAGAGATAAGAGAGGCTATTATAAGATTGATAAGGGTAGCTATATGAGCGATAAGGGTGGTTATTGATATTGTCAGGGCAGAGGAATAAGGGAGGCTATTATAGGAGTGATAATGGTGGCTATATGAGAGATAGTGGTGGCTATTGTCAGGGATGAGATGTGATGATGTGGGGTTATTGCGTTGGTAATTTTCATGTGATGTTGTGATTTTCCTTATGTTCATTTTTATACCTTGTACAATTTATCTTGTATTTGGTAAATTGATAATAGTCAGATCTATGTTGAAATTGGCAGCATGTGGTTATTGCCAGGCGGATTATGAAATAAAATGAGGGCACGACGTGCCGTGAGTAAATAATGATGATATTGGCATGTGAACTGTCCGTGCAATTGTGATATGAAATGTGGGCACAAGGTACCGTGAATAAATAATGATGATATTGGCACGTGAACTGTCAGTGCAGTTATGATATAAAATGTGGGAACGAGGTGCCTTGAGTAAATAATGATGATATTGACACTTGAATTGTCCGTGCAGTTGTGATATGAAATATGGGCACGAGGTGCCATGGTTAAATGAATGATGACATTTGGCACATGAGTGGTCTGTGCGGTTGTGATAGAGAAATTGGCATGAGGTGCCGTGAAAATATAAAAGTGGGCTGAGACCCGTATTTTATGATTTTGAAATGCTGTGTCACATGGTGACTTTTATTCGAAAGAGATTTAGTTGAAAGAATTTTATTTGAAAAATATTTATTTGTAGGAATTATATTTGAAAGAAATTTATTTGAAAGTATTATATCCTGAAGATTTCTATTTGAAAAATATATAGGCGAAAGATTTATATTGGAAGGACTTGATTAATTGGTTGTACTTGTATTAATTATTTGTTGCACAATATTTATGGTGTTCTTATCACCCTGCTATGTACATCACTGGTTGATTATTGTTGCCATCATTGTTATTTGTTTCCTATTATTTTTGTATACTATATTGCATAGGTTATTAGACTGGTGAGTGTCTCGACTGTACCTCGTCACTACTCCATTGAGGTTAGTCTTGATACTTAATGGGTATCGACCGTGGTGTACTCATACTATATTTCTACACATTTTTGTGCAGATCCAGGTATTGGAGCTATCGGACTTGGACAGAGTTAAAGTGTGATCACAAATATTCAAGGTAGAGCTGGTTGGTCGTCGCAGTCCCTTGAAGTCTTTCCATTTTATTGTACTGTTAATTATTAATCAAACAATATTGAGTATTAATCAGTTAGAGTTCGTGACTCAGTATTACTAGTCTTGGGAGGTTGTTATATTTGTTTCCGTATTTGGTTTCAAAAAACAAAAGGCTCGAAATGTAATTGTAATCGGCTTACCTAGTCTTAGAGACTAAGTGCCATCACGACACCTGTGGTGGGATTTTTGGGTCGTGACAAGTTGGTATCAGAGCTCTAGGTTTATAGGTTCTACGAGTCACGAACGAGTCTTGCGGATCGGTACGGAGACATCTATACTTATCTTCGAGAGGCTACATAACTGTTAGGATATTTTCACTTTTTCCATTCATGTCGTGCAGAATTTGTTGATCTTGGAATTTGAGCCTTTGTATCTCTATTCTCTCATAGAGGCCGAGTAAGGGCACGTGCCGCGACTAAAGCACATATCAGAACAACAGTTGAGGAGCTGCCGGTAGCTCCAGTTGGGGGACAGGTACCAGAAGCACATGTTGTTACGCCCGGACTTCAGGAGTCTTTAGCACAATTCCTGAGTATGTTTTGTACATTAACTCAGGCAGGATTGATCTCTGTTGCACCAAATATTTCGCAGATTGGGGGAGTAGCTCAAACTCCTACCACGACTCCAGAGGAGCAGGTTCACATTGGTCAGGTTCCGGATGTAGTACCAATATAACATGTTATTCTGGTTCAGCCTAAGGTCAGGCCAGGGGCATTAGAAGAAGAACAAAAGAGACTTGAGAGGTTTAAGAGGTATAGTCCACCTACTTTCAGTGGCACAACTTCAGAGGATGCCCAACGATTTCTAGAAAAAGTGTCACTGCATTCTCCGCACCATGGGTATTGTGGAAGTGAGCGGAGTTGCCTTTACTACATTTCAGCTGTCAGGCGCAGCGTATCAATTGTGGCAAGTTTATGTAGAAGGTAGACCAACCGATGCAATACCACCAACATGGGCTTAATTTTCGGAAATATTTTTGAAAGAGTTTGTTCCCCAGACTCTCCAAGATGCGTGGTGCACAGAGTTTAAACGATTGCGTCAGGGCACTATGACAGTGTCAGAATATGCTATCAGGTTCAGTGAATTAGCTCGTCATGCACCTATCTTGGTTCCTACAGTTAGAGAGCGAGTCCGCAGATTCATTGAGGGGCTCGATTATGATCTTAAAATGTGCATGGCTCGAGAGTTGTAAACCGATACTCCATTTCAGCAAGTAGTGGAGATTGCGAGGAGGATTGGGGGTATTCTAAGTGAGGAAAGGGAGTCTAAGGAGACCAAAAGGTCTCGAAGCTCTGGAGGGTTCAGTGGATTTTTTACTCTTCAGCTATGACCCATTATGGCGGAGGCTCGAGCAGTCGTCCAGCTCAGTCTGCACATCAGATTACCCGAGGTGCTCCAGTAAGTTCTTATAGTGCACCACCGACACAAAATTCTTACAGTGGTTATTCCAGTTATCCGGCATAGACTCAGTACGAGCAGTCGCTACCTCAGAAGGGTTGTTATGAGTGTGGTGATACTAGGCATATCATGAGAGATTGTCCTAGACTTGGGAGAGGTGGATTTCATCAGAACACTCAGGCTATGGACCCCGATGCAGTTACTACCCCACGTACACAGCCAGTTAGAGGTAGAGGACAGGCGGGTAGAGGGCGCCCTAGAGAGGGAGGCCCAACCCGTTGATATAATTGCTATAGTGTGGCTGAAGCCACTACACCAAATAGTGTCATTACAGGTATGATCCTGATTTGTTATAAAAGAATGTTTTTCCTTAATTTGATTCGGTTCTGAATATTGAGGCGAGTCCTCCTATTATGCTCTGCTTATGGGTGAGCTTCGTAATTTTGTGATCCACTTATATGTTGATCCCTGTCGGGAGAGTCGATGATGTTAGCATGTGTCTATTAGTTTTATTTTGTACACTATTGAGGACTATAAGTCTAAAAATGACTTTCTATTACTCTCTACAACGGGCTTTGATGTGATTTCGGAATAATTGATTTCAATTTTATGAATTATATGCCCTATTGGTATGGGGGGCCATTATGTGTTGTGGAAATTATTTACGAAATTTATTGAAAAGAAGAAAGAGAGGAAATTAAAAATTTCGGTTGGCACAATGTGCAAAATACTTGTGATTCGGAGTAGAGAATGAGATCCTTGCATTTTTATATGGTGTGAAATATTTAAACTGGGCTACAAGCCGCGGTGGAAGTTATATAAGGACGAGGTCCTTGTGGTGAAAAATGTATGAGTATAAATTCTCCCTTTGTGAAATTTAAATTGTACTATAGTACTTATAAGGAGTCATGCATGTTAGGCTTATTTGAAAATTCTTGTATGAATTTCTCTGTGCATAATTTGCCATATTCGTGTTATAATTATTGAGTTTTAGCCTACGAGGTCAGTGCCCAGGTGGCGTTAAATATGACTTGTTAATTTGGGTAAATAATTATGAGGTCTTCATGCCTCGTGTCTCGTTGTTAGTAAAGTGGAGGTTTGAAACGATATTTTGTTAACATGAGGTTAATTGGCGATGTTGTAATCAATTATGAACAATTATTAAGACCAGAGATGTGGTGATGGACATACATATGAGGTGATTCATGTCCTGATATCATTATGATAATGCAGTGCTTGTAATGCTGAGATTAGTGTTATTGATATATACATTGTGGTGCTTTGTTGGGTTGTGGATGTGTTGTTAGGAGTTGTTTTGGTGTTACTCTGGCAGGTGGATAGGCCCAATTACAAGGGTGACTCTGCCGAAATTTCTGAAAAAATTGGGAGTTAGTAAAATTTGGGGGATTGAGACGTGCGAAAGAAGAGATAAGTTATGTTATGTGTTTGAGGGCGGACTCTGCTTCTCATTCAAGGGCAAATGATCCTAATTGGGGGGGAATGTAACACCCCGAAAAATTTTTGAAGTACCTCAACACTATCAAGAAAGTTGATGTGTGCGTAGGCACGAGTTGCTATAGCCAGTTGAGACTAATACCGTACGTTGATGTGAAAATCAGGCCTTTTGAAAATGTTTGGAGTATAAGAAATTTAGTCTTAAAGTTTACAAATATGGATAAAAGGAATAATCTCAATTGAGATGGTGTTGTCGGGCTTATGTCGAATAGGCACCCCTAGGTATGTGCGCGGTAAGATGGAATAGTGATTTGATGGCATGGAAAACAACTCTTGGTACGTTCGAGGACGAACGTATGTTTAAGTGGGGGAGAATATAACGACCCGACTTGTCGATTTGAGTTATTACTCTCCTTTCTACTATTTGAAGTATTGAATAGCTTCATATGATGTATCATGACTTGTGTGCAAAATTTGAGGTCAATCGGACTTGATTTGCTATGTTTCAACATCGAACCTAGGATATTTCGACATCGATTCTTCAAGAATACATGGTATCACATTAAGAAAATGAGCTCCAAATTCAGTTTTGATTGAACAATTAGATCCGTATTGAAATTTTGGAGCCATAGCAAAAAGAATCGTCGAAATCGAATATCGTATGAGAGAGTTATGCCCATTTCCGTGTCGGGAACGATTTTCCGTCACCGTAAGCGCCCTGGGTAGTGTGGGGCGCTAGCCCTGGCACTGGGATATTTAAAGGTACAGTAAATAGCACCACAGGCAGCGCCCCACGCCACCTGTGGCTCCCGAAATAGCTGAGACCCTATAAACGGAGGTTTCTGCTATTTTTGACGAAAATAGAGTTGGGGAGCTCGGTTTGGGCGATTTTCACGGGTAAAAATTAGGGTAAGTATTCCTTATCCTATATTGATTATATTTCATGATTCCATACTCAGTTACATCATGAATCCGTGAATTTATGGAAGAAAAATCAGATTGTTTTGTAAAATCTTCCAAAAATGTAAAATGAAGATTTGAAGGTCAATCCGATATCGGAATTTGATAAAATTGGTATGGGTGGACACTTAATTGAATGGATTGTCAGATTTTGTGAGTTTCGTCGGTTTCCGAGATGTGGGCCCCACGAGCGATTTTTGAGTTAAATTTTGAATTTTGCTGGAAAATTAGTATTTTCATATGGAATTAATTCCTATGATTCGTGTTGAGTATATTGAATTATTTGTGACTAGATTTGAAACTTTTGGACACGAATTTGCGAGGCAAAGATTTATTGGAATCTTGAAATTGGTTGCGAAATGAGGTAAGTATCTTGCCTAACCTTGAGTGGGGGAATTACCCCTTAGGCATTGAGTCGTATGTGAAAATTGTGTAATTGAAAACTATATACGCGAGGTGACGAGTACGTACTTGGTTTATATGTGCAAATTATATCGGTTGAAATTCGTAGATGCCCTTATGTATTAAATTGGAAAATTGTTGGAACTTAGTAAATCCTTTATTTGTCATGCCTCATTCCTTGTTTGTCGAATCTGTATTTTATTTGATAATTTGGTGTTATTGTCACTTGGATTTTTATGTGAATTCCTTGTGTTGTTGATTTGATATTTCTTGGAAATATTCACATTATGGATTTTCATCTACAAATAAGTTTAAATTGAGGCGTTTATATATTTATCAAAATATTGGATTAAAGAAGGCGTTATCATGTGATGAGTTATTTTCCCATCCTTGTGGTTGTTTTTGAGATTTTATATACATTGTGTTGAGCCGTGGACTATCTGTTGTGAATGGTTGTGGCCTACGGGCAATTTGTAAATACGAGTTGATGATGTTGTGCTGTTGTGATAATATTATGTGTGAATTATTGTGTGATTTGGGTTACTGTTATGCGGCGTATAAAGGTGGCATTCCATTATTGACATTATGCGGGCATAAGGGTGTCATTTCACTGTTGTTATGTATGTTGCAATATTATCTGGGCGGAGCGATAAAGGTGTTTATATGAGAGATAAGGTTGGCTATAGGAGCAATAAGGGTGGCTATTGATATTGTTAGGGCGGAGGGATAAGAGAGGCTATTATAGGAGTGATAAAGGTGGCTATAAGAGTGATAAGGGTGGCTATTGATATTGTCAGGGCAGAGGGATAACAAAGGCTATTATAGGAATGATAAGGGTGGCTATAGGAGAGATAAGAGTGACTATTGTCAGGGATGAGATGTGATGATGTAGGGTTATTGCGTTGGTAATTTTCATGTGATGTTGTGATTTTCCTTGTGTTTATTTTTATACCTTGTGCAATTTGTCTTGTTGTTGGTAAATTAATAATAGTCTGATCTATGTTGAAACTGGAAGCCTGTGGTTATTGCTAGGAGAATTGTGAAATAAAATTTGGGCACGAGGTGCCGTGAGTAATTAATGATGATATTGGCACGTGAACTGTCCGTGCAGCTGTGATATGAAATGTGGGCACGAGGTGCCATGAGTAAATAATGAAGATATTGGCACGTGAACTGTCCGTGCAGTTGTGATATGAAATGTGGGTACGAGGTGCCGTGAGTAAATAATGATGATATTGGCACGTGAATTGTCCATGCAATTGTAATATGAAATGCGGGGACGAGGTGCCGTGGTTAAATGAATGATGATATTTGGCACGTGAGTTGTCCGTGCGGTTGTGAGAGAGAAATTGGCACGAGGTGCCGTGGAAATATAAAAGTGGGCTGAGACTCATATTTTATGATTTTGTAATACTATGTCACAAGGTGACTTTTATTCAAATGAGATTTAGTTGAAAGAATTTTATTTGAAAAATATTTATTTGAAGGAATTATATTTGAAAGAGATTGAAAGAGATTTGTTTGAAAACGATTTATTTGAAAGTATTATATCCTAAAGATTTCTATTTGAAAAATATATAGGCGAAAGATTTATATCGGAAGGACTTGATGGTTGTACTTGTATTCATTATTTGTTGCACAATATTTATGGTATTCTTGTCACCCTGCTGTGTACATCACCGGTTGATTATTGTTGCCATCATTATTATTTATTTTCTATTATTTTTGTATACTATATTGCATATGTTATTAGACTGGTGAGTGTCTCGACTATACCTCGTCACTACTCCACTGAGATCATTTCATGTATTCAGTTAGAGTTCGTGACTCAGTATTACCAGTCTTGGGAGGTTATTGTATTTGTTTCCGCTTTTGGTTTAAAAAAAATGGCTCGAAATGTAATTGTAATCGGCTTACCTAGTCTTAGAGACTAAGTGTCATCACGACGCCTCTGGTGGGATTTTTGGGTCGTGACACCAATGCCCCAACAACTTTTATGCACTTGATGCACAATGTGTTCCGACCTTATCTTGACTCATTCATTATTGTGTTTATTGGCGACATTCTGGTATACTCCCGAAGTCGGGAGGATCATGAGCAGCACCTAAGGAATGCACTTCAGACCTTAAGAGAAAAGAAGTTATATGCACAATTTTCAAAGTGTGAGTTTTGGCTAGAGTTAGTGGCATTCTTGGGTCATATAGTATCGAGTGAGGGGATCTAGATAAATCTGATGAAGATTGAAGGAGTGCAGAGTTGGCCCAGACCGTCCTCAGCTATGGAGATCCGGAGTTTTCTTGGTTTGGCAGGGTATTACCGTCGATTTGTAGAGGGTTTCTCATCTATTTCAGCACCTATGACTAGGCTGACCCAGAAGGGTGCTCCGTTCAGGTGGATAGAGGAATGTGAGGGGAGCTTTCAGAAGCTCAAGACAGCTTTGACTACAGCCTTAGTATTGGTATTGCCTACAGGTTCAGGGTCTTATACTATATATTGTGATGCCTCGCGGATTGGTCTCGGCGCGGTGTTGATGCAGGACGGTAGGGTGATTGTATATGCGTCCAGACAACTGAAGGTGCATGAAAAGAACTATCCTGTCCGCGACCTTGAGTTAGCAGCTATTGTTTATGCCTTGAAGTTTTGGCGGCATTATTTGTACGGTGTTCCTTGTGAGATTTACACCAATCATCGGAGTTTGTAGCATCTGTTCAAGCAAAAAGATATTAACTTGAGTCAGCGGAGGTGGTTGGAGATACTTAAGGACTATGATATCACTATTTTGTACCATCCGGGGAAGGCCAATGTGGTGGCCGATGCTTTGAGTCACCGGGCAGAGAGTTTGGGGAGTTTAGCATATCTACCAGCATCATAGAGGCCATTAGCGTTGGATATTCAGGCCTTAGCCATCCAGTTGGTGAGATTGGATATTTCTAAGCCGAGTCGAGTATTGGCTTGTGTGGTCTATCGGTCTTCTCTTTTTGATCGTATTAGGGAGCGTCAGTATGATGACCCACATCTTCTTGTCCTTAAGGACACGGTCCAACACGGTGATGCTAAAGAGGTCACTATTGGAGATGATGGTGCATTGAGGATGCAGGGCAGGCTATGCGTGCTCAATGTAGATGGTTTGCATGCGTTGATTCTCCAGGAGGCTCACAGTTCGCGGTACTCTATTCATCCGGGTGCCTCAAAGATGTATCAGGACATGAAATAACATTTTTGGTGGAGGAGGATGAAGAAGGACATAGTAGAGTATGTGGCCCGATGTCTAAATTATCAACATGTGAAGTATGAGCATCAGCGACCAGGTGGGTTGCTTCAGAAGTTGGAGATTCCGGAATGGAAATGGCAGCAGATCACTATGAATTTTGTTGTTAGACTCCCACAGACTCGGCAGAGGTTTGATGCAGTTTGGGTGATTGTGGATAGGCTGAACAAGTCGGCTCATTTCATTCCTGTGATGACTACCTATTCTTCCGAGCAGCTATCTCGAATCTACATCCGTGAGATCGTCAGGCTTCATGGCGTACCAGTATCTATCATCTTTGATCGGGGTATGCAATTTACATCATGGTTTTGGAGAGCTGTACGACATGAGTTGGGTACTCGGGTTGAGTTGAGCACAAAATTTTACCCTCAGACGGACAGACAGTCCGAGCGCACTATTCAGATACTGGAGGATATGCTCCGCGCTTGTGTGATAAATTTTTGGGGGTACTTGGGACCAGTTCTTGCCACTTGCAGAGTTTGATTACAACAATAGTTATCAGTCCAGCATTCAGATTGCACCATATAAGGCTCTATATGGTAGGTGGTGTCGGTCCCCAGTGGGTTGGTTCGAGTCGGGCGAGGCTAGATTATTGGGTACAGACTTGGTTCAGGATGCCTTGGAAAAAATTAAGGTGATTCAGGATAGACTTTGCACAGCCCAGTCCAGACAGAACAGTTACGCGGACGGAAAGTTTCGCGATGTTGCATTCATGGTTGGAGAGCAGGTCTTGCTCCGGGTTTCGCCTATGAAGGGCGTTGTGAGATTCGTAAAGAAGGGCAAGCTGAGCCCAAGGTTCATTGGTCCTTTTGAGGTGTTGCAGCGTGTTGGGGAGGTTTCTTATGAGCTTGCTTTACCTCCCAGCCTAGCAGGAGTTCATCCGGTATTTCATGTTTCGATGCTCCGGAAGTATCACGATGATCCGACTCACGTATTAGATTTCAGCTCAGTCCAATTGGACATGGATCTATCTTATGTTGAAGAGCCAGTGGCTATTTTAGACATACAAGTCAGAAAGCTAAGGTCAAAGAACATTGCTTCTGTGAATGTTCAGTGGAGGGGACATTCGGTCAAGGAGGCGGCTTGGGAGACCGAGCAAGATATGTGCAGCCGTTATCCTCATCTTTTCACCACTTCAGGTATGTCTCTATGCTCTTTCGAGGACGAACGATTGTTTTAAGAGGGGGAGGATGTAATGACCCGGCCGATCATTTTTAGAGTAATAGCCCCGATCCCCTATTTACTGCTTCTCCCATATCTATTTCTGCTATTGTGACTTGCCGGGAGGTTTCGTTTTGGTTTTTGGAGTATTTTGGGACACTCAGTCCCTAAATAGATGTTTAAGCCTTAGGATTTGGACCGTAGTCGGAACTATATGAAGACGACTCCGGAATGGAATTTTGTCAGTTCCGTTAGCTCCGTTAGGTGATTTTGGACTTAGGGGCGTGTCCGGATTGTGTTTTGGAGGTCCATAGCTTATTTGGGCTTGAAATGGCGAAAGTCAAATTTTTGGAGATTTTGACCGGTAGTGGACTTTTTGATATCGGGGTCGGATTCCAATTCCGGAAATTAGAGTAGGTCCGTAGTGTTGAATATGACTTGTGTGCAAAATTTGAGGTCAATCAGACGTGGTTTGGTTGGTTTCGGCATCGATTGTCGAATTTGGAAGTTTCAAGTTTCTTTAAGTTTGAATTGGAGAGTGATTCGTGATTTTAGCGTTATTTGATGTGATTTGAGGGCTCGACTAAGTTAGTATGGTATTTTAGGATTGGTTGGTATGTTTGGTTGAGGTCCCGGGGGCCTCGGGCGTATTTTGGATGCTCAACGGGTCATTTTTGGACTTAGGGAGTTGACAGATTTTCTGGTGTTATTGGAGGCAATTTTCTTCATCGCGTTCACGAGGGAGATCTCGCGATCGCGTAGGTCATCTGAGAGGTCAGCTAAATTTTCTCTTCACGTTCGCGAAGATGAAGACGCGATCGCGTAAGGTTATCAGACAGTGCACCGCGAACGCGTGGGCTAGGCCGCGTTGGCGAAGAAGAAGTGAGGCAGCAATGGAGTTTGAGTGTTACTCTTCGCGGTCGCGTGAGGACAATTGCGATCACGTAGGTGTGAGTATCTGGTGCATCGCGTTTGCGTGAGGTGTTACGCGTTCGCGTATAGTAAATTTCTGAGGGAGCGAAGTTGTTCTTCGCGATCGCGAGGCTTTTTCCGCGATCGCGATTAAAGAATCACTGGGCAGTGCTTAAACATTCCAAAAATTGGGGTTTTGCCATTTTATCAAAAACTTGAGTTGGGAGCTCGGATTTGGACGAGATTTTGAGGGAGATTCAGAGATATCGATTGGGTAATGCTTCTACACTCTATTTTGGTTATATTCCACTAATCTATCATTAATTTCCTTTTTAATTTCGGATTTTGGGGTTGAAATTGGGAGAACAATGGAAAAAACTTCTTCAACAAAGATTTCGAGTTTTGAAAGGGGACTTTTGGTCGGATTTGGATAATTTTTATATGGTTAGACTCGTGAGTGAATGGGTGTTCGTATTTTGTGACTTTTACCCGATTCCGAGACGTGGGCTCCACGTGCGATTTTTGAGTTAATTTCAGAATTTTTGTTAAGGTGTTGATTTCATTAATTAGACGAGTCTATTATGGTTGTATTTATGATAT
Source organism: Nicotiana tomentosiformis (assembly GCF_000390325.3). Lineage (NCBI taxonomy): Eukaryota > Viridiplantae > Streptophyta > Magnoliopsida > Solanales > Solanaceae > Nicotiana > Nicotiana tomentosiformis. The sequence goes on from NC_090812.1 coordinate 50,702,748, forward strand.
GTAGTTGCTTTTGGCTAGATTTGGGCCATTTGGAGCCGGATATTCGTGGAAAAGGTATTGTGACCGATTGATTGAGCTTGGTTCGAGGTAAGTGGCTTGCCTAACTTTATGTGGGAGAAACCCCTTTAAGATTTGGAACTATTGTGATATGTGAGCGCCGTGTACGTGAGGTGACGAGTACGTACACGGGCCAGTTGTGAAAAAATCCGATTTTTCTTACTGAGCAGCAACCTGATTTTCCTTTTATTTTGAGTTATACCATTTTAATGAGTATCAATATATTTTCATTCTTAATTGAGTTATTCCAATATGTGTAGCTATCCTGTTTAGTCTAATACAACATGTCTACATGTCTGAACTGCTTATGTGAACTCTGTGCAGCATGCTTAGTGAATTTCCTGCTTCTTCCTTGACTGGTACTTAGTCTCAATCGTAAGATTTCGTGATGTAGCTGTATTTCTATTGTATGCGCTGCATATTTACTTTGGGACTAAAGAATGGTATTCCGGGAGATCCCCCTGTACTGCATATTTATTTTGGGACTACGGAACGGTATTCTGGGAGATCCCCCTGCCTTGCATATTTACTTTGGGACTACGAAATGGTATTTCAGGAGATCCCCCTGCACATTTACGTTTGGGACTACGAGACGGTATCTCGGGAGATCCCCCGTTGTATTTCTGTGTATTGAGCTATTACCTTTTATAAATTCTTTCTTGTTAAATTTCAGTCTTTATTTTACTAAGATATTTTATTTTTGCCTTGCTTTATTATCATATTCCAGTAGGGGCCGGACCTGACCTCATCACTACTCTACTGAGGTTAGGCTTGGCACTTAGTGGGTACCAATTGTGGTGTACTCATGCTACTCTTCTGCACATGTTTTGTGCAGATCCAGGTACTTCTTATCAGCCCCGCTACTAGCTGAGAGTGCTTGATGCTGTACAGAGACTTCAAGGTATATCTGCCGCGTTCGCAGACCTCGGAGTCCCCCTCTATTCCCTCATATGTCATTTACCTTCCTTACTTCTTTTATTAGACTCTGGTGTATAGAGATACTAGTTTTCTTCTGTAGCTTGTGACTTATGATGTTCCGAGTTTTGGGATTACTGTGTATTTTGAACAGTTAGTTGTTTAATTCATGTTTTCATTTCATTATTCCGCAAATGTTAGGTTTATCTAGTCATAGAGACTAGGTGCCGTCACGACGTCATACGAAGGGGAAATTGGGCCGTGACATGATCAAAACTTGGTTTGGAATAATTATAAACTACGATTAACTACTAAAGTAAAGCAATTGACGATTGACTGCAACAAACTAGAGATTAGCAAAGTCGACTTCTTATCAATGTGAGGAACAAGGGTTTGACATGATAGGTGCACAATTGTTATTCTGGATATGGTACTGTTATATTTTATTTTCAGGTTCTATTGATTCTCACGAATTCAATAGGTGATTAGCTTATACTTTCGATTCAGGCTCCTATCTCGATTAAATATAAATCTTTCAAATAAACTAATATGAAGTGCGGTGAAACTTGCAAGAATCTATAAGTAAGAATGGTCTAAGAGAAACTAAGTAAGAATGGTCTAAGAGAAACTTCTCTCAAATATTTCTCAATTTTAATTTAAAAGGTAGATCACAAAGCTCTTTCGATTACTTTAAAGAAGTACCAAAATAAATTAAGGCATACATTGCAACAATATTCAATATTATGCTCCTCTTTCAATTAAACAAGATAATAAATAAAATCACAACTAGAGTTAAAGCTCTTCTAATAAATTCAAGCAATTATCTTTTTAACTCGGAATCACTTTCTGCAAGGCATAAAATAAATAATAAGTGCAATACACTAATATATAAGCTCAAATACAAGTAAAATACAGTAATTAGAGTTCAAACTATGACTAAAACACGGAATTTTACTCTACCATCACACGTGTAGGCAGAAATTGGGGCTGTAGCAAGATGAAACCTAATAGGGTCAGCTTGTCACGGGCCCAAATCCTTACATTGGGTAGCGGCACCAGCTCGCCCGTGCGGCCCCCGCGGCTCCCCTCGCTGCGGGTCAGCCTTCTTCCTTTCCCAGGATTCCCAAGCACGATCCTGTGCCTGTTGGTAGGACTCGCCCGTAGGCTCGCCCCAACTTGTGCCGCCCTTAAGATGCCTAGGCCCTTGGCCCTAGACATGTCATGGCGCTTCATCTTAGGATCACAATCCATGCGCGCCCTGGGGGATTGGCTTAGGACATGCCTTGTCCTTAGCCCAAGACTGAGCATCGCTCCCGCGTGCACAACCCAATCCTCAAGCTTGACACTCGCCTAGTGCATCCGCGACTAGCTCGTGCCTCGCCCGAGTAAGGCAAACTTTAGCCCTTGGCCATTGTCATGCGCCTCTTTCGTGCCATGCCCATACATAGCCCTCTTGGAGCACGCTTCCATTCCGAAGTAGTGCAGTGTCGCCTACACCTGCACCTTTAGGCCAACGGACCCTTGCTTGCATGGTTGAACCAAAGCCATGCTCACAAGTCGACACATGATGCCCCTATGACAGGTGCGTCAAGTATCCAATCGGCACGGAGGTCTCGTTCCAGCATTCGGCAGCCCGCGGGGCTGGCCGTTCCACACATCGAGCCTCCAGCACCACTTTGATGCCCAACGCAGGCCCGAAGGCGTTGCACCGCCCATAGAGTTTCCCTAACTCGTATGGGTGCCTTCGACACTCCTTTTGAGTCATCTAGGCAGGCCCTTGAGGTTGCCCCCAAGGTAGCTCGTTCTATACGGCTCGGTGGCAGTACGCATGGGGGAGGCAGGTTAGAGCTTTCATCACCTATACTCCCTTTATATATGCTTAAAATTAAAAAGCCCAAGTTGCCCGAGTAGACTGCTCTACGTCAGACCATCAGAAGGACCTTTTCTCACCAGTTCTTGGCCGAAATCACAACTCCAAAATGCGAGTTGTGACATCCTCCCACACTCATAATGTCATCGTCCCCGATGACACATCATGGCTTAAGACATCTCGGAGTCTTCCCCCTCAGGTATGCCCATTCAAGCTCCCTTTGTCCTGTGGGTTGGACTTCCTCGAAGTCCTTTCTCAAAAGGAGTCGTGCCCCATGCACTTCTCCCCCAAGTATCTTCCAAGCGTGCATCTGCACTTCACCTCCATTCGGTGTTCACTTGGAAAGTGCCTCCGCACTTGCACCCTCTGGTGTCTAACTTTGTGATTGACCCACACTAGTCAATCACACCATGACCCTCACGGCCTTCATGTCCGCCTGAAGCTTTCCTTCACAGGTTAGCACATCAATGTGCTCTTTTGACGTCGCTCTTGTAGCCTTTCGCTCCCGTAGCCTTAAGATGCCCTCTTTGGCATGGCTCCCGTAGCCTTTCGCTCTCGTAGCATTAAGACGCCCTCTTGGCATAGCTCACGTAGCATTCCGCTCCCGTAGCTTTCTTTTCCCTCACTACCTTAAAGATGTGTTCGCTTCCAGACCCACGACTTCGCCCATATGTCTCTTGCATAGGCGGGATTCTCCCACACTCAATGTGGAGGATACATCTTAGCACTGTCGTCCCACTTGGCTTTCGGCCAGCACTTGGGACGACCTTTGGTGAGTACTACATTCCCAAAGTTATAGCATCGCCGCATTTCCGAACAGAGCTCTTTGTTTTCCAGTTGTCACTTCCTCAGAAAGTAGCCAATGCTCCCGGTAGTACTTCAATACTCGCCCTATAGACAGGCGCCCTCTTGGCCCCGCTAGCACGGCTTCCCGGTTCGGTGTGCCTCGCACTTGGACACTCTCGGTCCCCGATCATTCGACATAACCCTTTCCAGAATGATGACACCTTCTAACTTGGAAACCCGCCCCATTTCGAAGCTTCGCTATACCCTCGAATTCGTTTCCTCACCTTGGCAATGCCCTCAGGCAACCCAAAGTCTTCTCCCGAAGGAAAGACACTCAACATGATGCGTCGCACGCATCCTTGGCAAGATCTCCGCTATGATCATGCCCAAGTTTATAGTCCATGGCTCCTACTCTTCGCAATATGGTTGCACGACTTGGCAAACATGGCTTTCTCTTGGCCATCCGACTCATCGGCATATCACCTTATTCAGTAGCACCTTAGACTTACGAAAGGCAATGGAATCACCCATTTCTTTCGTCGACCATCATTATCGGGTTCTCGATCTTTGGTGGCATATGAACATCAATCTCTGCTTTGACGTGATCTCGGCACTGACATCCAAAATGCTCTCGCCATATCCACCCTTTGCCTTGACATTGTGTCATGGCATAGTATGAACTTAATCAGCTCTGATACCAAGTGTCACGGGCCCAAATCCTTACATTGGGTAGCGGCACCAGCTCGCCCGTGCGGCGCTTTTCCCAGGATTCCCAAGCACGATCCTGTGCCTGTTGGTGGGACTCGCCCGTAGGCTCGTCCCAACTTGTGCCGCCCGTAAGATGCCTAGGCCCTAGACATGTCGTGGCGCTTCATCTTAGGATCACAATCCATGTGCGCCCTGGGGGATTGGCTTAGGACATGCCTTGTCCTTAGCGCAAGACTGAGCATCGCTCCCGCGTGCACAACCCAATCCTCAAGCTTGACACTCGCCTAGTGCATCCGCGACTAGCTCGTGCCTCGCCCAAGTAAGGCAAACTTTAGCCCTTGGCCATTGTCATGCGCCTCTTTCGTGCCATGCCCATACATAGCCCTCTTGGAGCACGCTTCCATTCCGAAGTAGTGCAGTGTCACCCACACCTGCACCTTTAGGCCAACGGACCCTTGCTTGCATGGTTGAACCAAAGCCATGCTTACAAGTCGACACATGATGCCTCTATGACAGGTGCGTCAAGTATCCAATCGGCACGGAGGTCTCGTTCCAGCATTCGGCAGCCCGCGGGGCTGGCCGTTCCACACACCGAGCCTCCAGCACCACTTTGATGCCCAACGCAGGCCCGAAGGCATTGCGCCGCCCATAGAGTTTCCCTAACTCGTATGGGTGCCTTCGACACTCCTTTTGAGTCATCTAGGCAGGCCCTTGAGGTTGCCCCCAAGGTAGCTCGTTCTATACGGCTCGGTGGCAGCACGCATGGGGGAGGCAGGTCAGAGCTTTCATCACCTATACCCCCCCTTATATATGCTTAAAATTAAAAAGCCCATGTTGCCCGAGTAGACTGCTCTACGCCAGACCATCAGAAGGACCTTTTCTCACCAGTTCTTGGCCGAAATCACAACTCCAAAATGCGAGTTGTGACACAGCTTCTTCATTCACATTGAGAGTCAAGTCACCATGCTACATGTAGTTCATTAAATATAATTAGCATGTAGTTCATTAAATATAGTTAGTGTAATATTAGAGGATATATGAGGGTGTTTGGGTTGACTTATTTTAAATGTTTATTGGCTTTTAAGCATTTTTTTAGTTTTTGTGATGTTTGACAATGATAAAAAGTGCTTAAAAGCACTTACTTTTAGACATGAAAAGTACAAAAATAAGTCAAAAGATAAAAGTTGGATATTACCAACTTATGATTTTTGACTTTTAACTTATAAGCTACTTTTTAAAAGCCAATCCAAACATCTTCGTACAATTACCCATATTACTAGATTGAAGCAATGCATGCTGCTTACGGTATCAGTGATGGTTATTAACTGATCTCTTTCATCAAATGTGTCGAATGTGGCATACCTCCCATTTCTCTCCACGTAACACGTAACACTAACTGCAATTAGAATAGCATATGGTTCAGCATAATCATAACTCAAAAGAAGAATTATAATTTAAAGTATCTTTGCTGAAGGACTTACTAGGTCGAGCATGGTTGCCAAGTTTAGAAATTATGTTCCAATACATTCTAGCTGGGAGATGAATGGATGTAGGGGACCCAAATTAGCATGTATCATGGGTGGCTCTAGCGTAAGGCCACTAAAGCTTCTGCTTTAGGCCCCCGAGAATCAAAGGCCGTCCAAAAAATTTCTATTATTTGTATTAGTAAGTTCTTTTAAGTTAACAGAACATTAACATTTGTTTCAATACACTACATTGGTTCTAGTTATAAATATTTTGTTAGTATATATGAATATTTGAATAATTTAACTCAAAATTTTAAAATATTAGACAATGTTATATTATGGAATACTTAAAAAAAAAAACTTAAAACCTTGAAAGAAAATTTGTTAAGACCATACAATTTTTTCTTGATTATCTAAATTAATCGTGTTTATTTGTCTAACCGTTGTCATATTACTAATGCTATTTCCTCACATCTTTCAGTTTTGGCTATTCATTGAGCCACCCTTGGCATGTATGTTCAGTTTTTGCGTGGGTTCAACGTGCCGACAAGGAATTTCAGCCATGAGAGTACTGTACTGTGTTGCAAGAGATAATAAAATATATTCTCAATTACAATATTAAAGATAATTAATTACTTTAAAGAAACAAAAATATAATTTACAAAGAAAAAGAAGCAGGTCTTTGGAGACTAGGGACCGACAAATATCCTAAAATCAGCAACTAGTAATAGTTGCCTATTGTAACTCTAACAGATGAGTCCAGAAGGATCTTTAAATCAAAATTACACGCTATACTAGTACTAGTAAGGAAGTGCTCGTGCATTGCACGGGCCCAACCTAAAGAGAATGTCAAAATTTTTTATTTGTTGTCACTCGTACTGACACCGATTATATGAGTACCTTATTTTAGAAGTTAAAATAAATATATATCATATGCTAGAATTTACTTTTCCTTTTTTCTTTTTTATTTGGCTTGTAAAAAATTAAATATTTGTTGCATATTTGTAGTTGGTTTGGAATGGTTTGTTTGAAGGAATTTTAAGAACACAATTGTTGAGCTTGATTGAGAAGACAAAGTGCGTCTATTGATCTTTGAAGTTTTGGATTGAATTTAATAATCGGGAATTATTGTGATAGGTATTAGAAGGTTGGATATTAAATTAAGATTTGGTTTGGACCAACTGGATCAATTTTGAACAAAAAATGTGTTCACAAATTTGTTTGTGCAAGCCGTCTGGATTTGTGAATAATTGATACCGAAGTTGTGACATAATTTGTATTGGAGCTTTAATGATGCGTTGGACTCATGACATGTCTTACTCGTTTGAACATCTTACTATTTGCCAGGACTCGCATCCAAGTTTTGACCTGTAAGTTCCAAATTCTGTCTGCAAGCTCTTATTTATACAATTCAAAAACTTAAAATAGTGGTACGAAAATCGCCTAATTGTGCAAATCAAAAGATAATGATACTCTAAAAATTTTAAATTTTGCATATTTGTAATTAAAACTTCTCTGTTCCTTTATGTTCATAACTTTTTTACATACTTATCTTAAGGTAAAATCTTTTTTAACTTATAGGTATATTGATAGTTTCTGCAATACTGAATTTAATTTTGTCAAATTTTACCAAAAATTCAAATGCGATATAAACTTCTATTGTTTTAAATTTAGTAATGTATCTTTATACTCTTTAATGTTTGCAACTATTTTTAATATATATTTAAATAATTTAATAAACTATCTTATTCAGAATTTCTCTCTAATTCTATGAAATATTAGTTTACAATTGGCTTAAGAAAGTACTCAACAAAAAAGAAATTGACTTTTTGTAAAGAACTACATTTAAATGTGATATGTTGAAGAGAGCGAAGAGTTGCTTGATTATATTTTTATAAATGAGAATACATGCTTAATTTTTTTTCTTTTTTATATGGTTGATATTAATCACTAATGTATCAAGACCAAATAGATAATGTACTCAGGAAGTGGTGTATAACAAAATGTGACTATGATCCATGTTTAGCTATAACAACATAATTCTCTTCAGTTTTCAAAGAAGGGCAAGTTTTTTCTGCAAATAATAAAAAATTAAGGCCAAATACATACATAGCTTCTTAAACTTGATATCAATTTATATCAATTTTCAAATAAACATTTTAACTAAAATTTATTCCAATTAGACACTCAAACTCCAACAAATATGTGTCTATTAAACACATAGCGATGATGTAGCATATTGTGTGAAGTACACTTTTTGGGGGCGTGAAATGTTAAAAGAATCATATTTTTTTGCTCCATCCGCTTCACGCATCATCAGCCAAAAATCTCACAACCAAAAAAAATCACCATCCACTATTATTTCCATAAAGACACATCACCAGAATATCACCTTCATCTACTTCATTTCTTCATTTCCTTGGTTAGAAAAGCCCAACTAAACTCATTAAAAGATTTGTCAAATCCAATTATGAACGATTTGAAGGTAGTAAGGTGGTTATGGGGCTGTGATTGCAGTGGAGTTGGATGCCAAAAGTGGTGGTCGATTGCGATACACATCATACATGTATATATAAATCATTATCAACAAAAAAAGAAAAGAAAATAGATTAAGAAGCACAACTGAAAACTTTTACCTCTCTCATTTGGATAGAATAAAGAACACATCAACTTCGGATAAATTCAAACAAGATTTAACTCACAAATAAAATAGGCCTTTACAAACTTTAAAGCTTTTTTCTTCTTTTCGAGCATCTGAAAATAGTGAGTAGATGCTACGGTGGGGAGACGGCGACAGAGGGAGGGGGGGCGCTAGGGAAGGAGTAGGGCTTTGCAAACGCTATTTGAATTACTGTTTGGTGTTGGGGATGAGCTATATGGAAGAAGAAAGTGGGAGGTATGGGACCCCAAGAAGATGACCGACAGGGGAATGCGGCAGCCGACCAACGAAGGGTGTTCCGAAATTTTAATTTTTGTCCAAATACACACATAGCCCTTAAACTTTGACACCAATTTCTATATAAATACTTTAACTAAGGTTTGTTCCTATTAAACACTCTAACCTTATTTAAACACTCTAAGAGACAGTAGAATTGAAATATCTGGTCAAGAGAAGGTAACACATGGAAAGAGGGCCACGTGTTGGAAATAGTAATACATAGTACAACATGCATGGAAGAATCAATCGTTGAAATGATACGACGACGATGACGATCTAGTAGTTGGGTCTGGGAAGGATAGTGTGTACGCACATCTTACTTTTACCCCGATGGAGTAGAGATGCTATTTTCGAAAGACCCTCGACTCGAGAAAACAAAAGAAGACAATATCAGTACCACCACAGAGATCATAGGAAAAATAACAACAACATAAAAACTAGAAGATATATACAAAGCAAAAGCGATAGCCAGTAATTAGACCCGGTACTATGAGAAACAATCGTTGAAATGATAACATATTGAATAAATAGTCTGATGGGCCCACGTTAATTTCCAAAGCTATGCATATCTTGAGAGTGATGAATAATGACATAAGCAAAAGGGCAATTTAATCAAGTATATAGTAGCTACACTAAGATTCTTTTTTGATAAATCATATTACTCCATTTTAACCGAAATAATCATATGTCACGATCCAAAATCCAACTAGTCGTGATGACACCTAACTGAACCCGCTAGGTAAGCCGATTAACAACTATCTAAATTTAATGAGATTTATCAAGAAAAAAATGATAAAATAATTGCTTTTATACAAGAATTTTGTCACGATCCAAAATTCTAAGTTGTCGTGATGACGCCTAACGTGGTACTAGGCAAGTCAATTTTCTCGGTAGTATTTCCAACACTTTTAACAAGAATGAATTTAAAGCAGTTTTAGTAGTAAAAATTCTCATAACCGGGATAGAAATCCCAAAATATAATGTGAAATTCCCAACTATCGAGGTGTCACAGAGTACATGAGCATATATACATCACAGGTCTGAAAAACACAGTCTATAATAGTCTGGGACCAAATACAGTAATCAAGAAGATAAGGAAGGAGAGACAAGATCTGCGAAACACCGACAACTACCTCAGAATCTCCGGATAATCAACTGTGCAAAGAAATCAATACCCACTGTATCTGGGAACACCTGAATATGTACAAGAAGTGCAGGGTGTAGTATGAGTATAACCAACTCAGCAAGTAACAATATTAAATAAAGAACTGAAAGTAGTGACGAGCTTCACAGCTGAGTCCAATTATAGTAATTTCCAACATAACAAGGTAGGCATGCTTTCATGTTCAATATTTAATGCCAAAACAATAATTTCATGTCAAGTTCAACTGAAACATAAGATAATATCACTCAGAAATTTTTAAAACAGTGATATAAGACAGTTGAAGTGCAACAATAATGAAATCAAATGCATCATCTCACGACCACATTCACTCAACCATTCCATTCACTCAGCACTCAACACTCGCACTCAGTAGGTACCTACGCTCACTGGGGGTGTATACAGACTCCGGAGGGGCTCCTTCAGCCCAAGCGCTATAATCCGTATAGACAACTCATGTGCTATAGTATCAATATGTGGATCCGCACGGACAACTCACGTACTGCACAGACAACTCACGTGCTATAGTATAATATCTGGATCCGCACGGACAATTCACTTGTTGCACGGACAACTCACATGCTATATTATAATATCTCACAATCAGGCCCTCAGCCTCACTCAGTCATAAATCTCTCCAGTCTCTTGGGCTCTCAATAATCATGGAAATCAGCCCAACCAACAATGATATGATGCATTAATAATGAACAATAGAGACGGAGATAAAATAAATAAGTAAACTGTGACTGAATACAAAACAATAATTTAGCAGATAATTCAACATGTACACGACCTCTGTGGGTCCCTACAGTACCAACACATAATCTAAACATGATTTGTGGTTCAATTTCTATACTACATAGAGAATGTACAGATAACAACAGATTTTTTAACTACACAGTTTCATGAAATTTGACCAAGTCACAATTCCTACGGTGCACGCCCACACGCCCGTCACCTAGCATGTGCGTCACCTAAAAATAGATCACATAACACATAATCCAGGGTTTCATACCCTCATGACCAAATTTAGAACTGTTACTTACCTCAAACCGTGTAATTCTTTATTCTTCTATGACTTTGCCTTGCGAATCGGTCTTCAAACGCTTCGAATCTAGTCACAAATAATTCGATTTAGTCATTACGAATTATAGGAATTAATTTCATATGAAAATATAATTTTTCCAACAAAATCCGAAATTGCACTCAAAAATCGCTCATGGGGTCCACATATCAGAACCCAACAAAAGTTACAAAATATGAACGCTCATCCAACCACGAGTCCAACCATATAAATTTCACCAAATTCCGACATCAACTCGACCGTCAAATCCTCAATTAAAGTCTTTGAAGATTTCTACCATTTTCAACCCAATCTTTACCCATTTGAACTCAACAATCTTTCCACAAATCTTATTGGTACGTGTATGTATAGATAATACTCTCACACCCAAGAATCATACTCCCAATCATCCATCTTTACCCAAACTCGAAATTGAAGACTAGGGTTAGAACCTTACCTCTTGGGTGAAGATCTTGTGATATTTCTTGTTGGATTTCAAAGCTTGAATAAGATCTTGATGAACAAAGCACTTGGACTTCTTTCTCTCTCTAGAACACTCTCACTTCTCTCTAAAATATCAGATTTTTGCCTTCAAAATGAGCCCCAAAGGCTATTTATCAAAATAGGGTCGGGTTATAAAAACCAGAAAATAAAGCTCCGGGAGAGGATCTGCGGTCGCACATGCGACCGCATAATGCATATGCGGCCCGTGAAATGGGCCTGGGAACTGGGCACGTTCTGCCCGAGCCGCATATTAATTCTGCGGCCGCATAATGACTCAAAATTTGCTCGAGTTTCCGCTTTGTTCTGCGGTAAATCCGCAGTCCACATAACGTTTCTGCGGTTGCAAAACAGACCGCAGAATGTCTTTCTTCTGTCAAAATATTTCCTCAACACTTAAGTGCAATCTTCAACCCTACAACCTTTGTACTAATTAATCTATCTCGGCACCACAAAACCTTAATTTCCTTAGCAAAATATTTTTGGGGTCGTTACACATAAGTCAACATCCGGTCAACCTTTCTCAACTTAAGTTCTAAACCTTGGAACTAAGTATTCCAAATCATTCTAAAATCTCACCGGACCCGAACCAATTACCCCGCCAAGTCAAATAATAACCGTAAAGTATAATTTGAGCAGTAAATGAGAAGACAGGCTTGTAATACTCGAAACGACCGGTCGGGTCGTTATAAATTTTTCAAGGACTGGTAGTACAAATCACGAGCTTCTAAGATTTAGAGTTTATAAAACTGGTATGAAATAAATACGTCATCTGTTTGAAAAATACATGAACAGATTAAAAATTCTAAAGCTACCAAGGACAAGAGGCAACTATAATCAGAATGCAAGTACATCTTCAAATCCATCTCCCGACATACACAGCAACATCAGCTTCCAACATCTGCACGCAAGGTGCAGAAGTGTAGTATGAGTACAACCGACCCTATGTACTCAACAAGTAACAACCCTAACCTTAGGTTGAAAGTAGTGACGAGTTGGGACAAGGGTTAGAGTCCAACTCCACTAACCAGCGACAGTTCATAACAATATAAATAAGATGGTATAAGAAATAACTCAAAGATATGATGCTCAGCTCGTTCACCATTACTGAAAATATGCATGCTTTTCAAGTATAACAGTAAATCCCAAATCTTTCACCGAAAACAACAAAAATATGAGTAAATTTGAAAACTGTGATTTTTCCCAAAAACTTCCAATAACATGTTATCAAATGGCACGAGAAAAGTACATCTCTATGCCTACATGTCAATGTATGCATGCCAACTGTAATACGATGCACTGATGAAACCATATGCATACTCTCGGTTAATCAATGCACTCAGTCCTCCCAATCACTTATATTCTCATAGTCATTCAGTCCTCACAGTCACTCAATCCTCACAGTCACTCGGCACTCACACTCAGCACTCGCACTCAGTAGGTACCTGCGCTCACTAGGGGTGTGTATAGACTCCATAGGGGCTCTTTTAGCCCTAATGCTATAATAAGCCAATCATGGCGTAAATCAATAACATCTGCTGCGGCGTGCAGCTCGCTACCATCATAAATCAATAATACTTGTTGCGGCGTGCAACTCGATCCCATAAATATCCTCACAATCAGGCCCTCGGCCTCGCTCAGTCATCAATCGCTCCAGTCTCTCGGGCTCACAATGTTATGAAAATCAACCCAAAAATAATGATGTGATGTATTAATAAATGGTAACAGAGACTGAAATATGATATGCATATGAATGCGTACGACTGAGTATGTAATTGCAATGTAAGCAAATAACTCAACAACAAAAAGACCTCAGTGGGTCCCAACAGAATAAGTATGTAGCCTAGACATAGTTTCTAACATGGATCACAGCTCAATGGCTCAAGTACGTATATATCACTACTAAAAAATAACTGTTTACCGACGCAGATTACCGAGGGACGTCCCTCGGTAACAAGGCTTTACCAAGGGAAGTCCGTCGGAAAGTGGCACGTCGGTAAATCGCTCATTGGTAAAAGTAACCGACAGAATCCCTCGGTAATTACCGATGGACCCCGTCGGACAGCCTTCGGTAGCTTTCTGACACAATTTGGTCAAATAATTTTACTTACCGACAGATATCTCTCGGTAAATTAAAAATAATAATTTAACATTACCGACGGACACCATCAGTACATTTAAATTTTAATTTAGTAAATTTAAAAAATTTAAATATGAATTAATTCATATTCCGACGGATATCCGTCGGTATGTTCAACAAAATTTAAAAATTTATTTTTAGTATACCGACGGACTCCCTTGGTAAATAGGATCTCTGGATTGACAAATAAATATTTTTCTGACGGAGTCTGTCGATAAGTCCCTCGGTAAATCTGATATATTTTTGACAAGCAGTGCTTATTTTTTGCTGCACCACCTGCCAGCCAGAATATTCAATAGAAAGAGAAATGCAACCACAATAAAACACAAATTAACAACAATAAAACTTTATAAATTATCCAAAACATCCAAATTATCCCATCAAACATCAAAATTATCCAACCAAACTTCAAAATCATCCAATCAAAACTACACAAAATGCAACCATATTTCAAAATGTAGTACTGTCAACATCCAACCAAACTTAAATCACTCCTCATCTTCGGATTCCCCCTCATCTTCTTGATCATTTATATTGTTTCTATCACTTTCATCCTCTTCATAAATGTGACTTTTTGGCGGAGAGCGGATCAAGCCGATTAAGTGGTTCACTTGAGCCTTGAAGGACTCGATGTCATTCCTAAGTGCGGTCCTAATCTTCTCTTCCTGAATTCTTTTTTCACGTTCATTCGCATAGTTCCTAGAAAGTTGTTGAATCATTCGCCGCATCTCCTCAAACTCCTCACTTTGCACGATTGCGGATGTCCCAATACCTTGTAATCCACAAAAGATAAGTGAAAAAAATACCCAAAGAGTTAGAACCTGTAATATGATATGTTAATTTACATTCAACAAATGTATTATTGCATCTGATTGAGTATTTGCATACGGTGCTCTAAAATAGTTGTCTTATTCATTTCTGATATTTCTCAACATACGAACCTTTTCTTAATGAGTAAAGACACCATTATCTAGGAATGTTATTTTAAGATCCATAGCTACATCATGATATATGGGTCACAGAACTACAGAGTCTTCAGTGATATAGCTTAATTTTGCACCGTCCAATTTATAATTCCTTAGACAACAAAAGGAGAGCTCCAGCAGCAAAAACATACAGACAAACTAAGAAAGTATGGACGACGTATATTATGCTAGTATTTCTGACCCCAATATAATCAATCATGTGATGTCCATCATTGCCACCTTACTATTTTCTTGGACTATAATCGTCACTTGGAAAAAATTTCTTAAGTATAATAATTAGCATGCAAGATTCTGTCCTGACGCATAGCTTCTGCTTCTGCAACTTCCTATAGAGCCACTCCTTATGCTGACAACTCTGTACTTCTACCTTTGAGAACTCCCTGTTGGCAAAATTTGGTTTTTCAGTCTGTTTATTTGAGGAAAGCATTATTTAATTGAAATGGGATGAGATGCTTCTTTACATATCATGGCGGTGGAAATGAAAATTACCGAAACTTAAGCAAAGTTTAATGCCTATTCTCCCAAACAATGGCAAATTTTTCCCTTTCTTTGATTTGGTTGCCTATTCTGTTTATTGCTTCTAGAATTACGTATTATAAAACATAGTTGTCGTGTGTCTAAAGTATGACATTCTGAAAATTTTGACCAGCGAATTTATGGAGAAAGCTCAAAAGCTTTATAAGTATCATAACTACAGAAATTTTGTCTAGCACGAAGTGTACAAATATACTTGCCATGACCTTTAGTTCTGCAGCATCTTTGGAACTTTAAAGATGTGCTTTTTATACAATGACGGATCTGTGCACCAAATATTTTAACTATTATTTACAACGAAAAATTGGTAATTTATACAAATATATTAATTGAGTACCCAGTCTTATTGATAATTTCAAGATTAAAAATAGTTGAGCAACCATGATTTAAAATTTCTAGATCCACCACTATTTTTATACCGGTAGCAGAACGAAATACGAATGATCATGAAGCACCTAAGAGAGCTGGCTTTCCATTCATTATGCTCTTTTGTAATATCTGATTTATAATGTCTCCCTTGCAGGTACTTGTTAAGGAGCTTCAGCTATGGCTGAAGAGAGTTCTAGAAGGAGAGAAACAGAGAGAGAAAGCAATAGCATTTCTATGTATTAAGAAGAAAATGAACTCAACTGATAATCTCTACATAACCACTAATACATCTACTGTATATATACTGTGACTAACCACTGACCAATTTCTAACTAACTAACTAACTAACTAACTAACTAACTAACTGTATTTATATAAATAGATGGGACCCACTTCTCTTAACACTCCCCCTCAAGCTAAGGGATGAAACACATTTTTCATTCCCAGCTTGCTCAACAAGTATTCATGTTGTAATATGCACAAGCTTTTAGTGAGTATATCTGCTGGTTGATCTGCTGTTCTAATGTATTGAGTCTGTATGACTCCTTGTAAGATCTTCTCCCTTACAAAATGACAGTCGATGTCTATGTGTTTGGTCCTTTTATGAAAAATAGGATGAGTTGCAATTTGGATAGTAGCCTTACTGTCACAGAATAGTCGAGTAGGCAGTGAAACTTCAACTCCTAGTTCTTTAAACAGTTCAGTCAGCCATACAACCTCAGCTACAATGGTTGCCATGCTTCGAAATTCTACTTCAGCAGAGCTTCTGGAGACTGTTCCCTTTTTCTTGGACTTCCAAGAAATTAAGGCTTCTCCAAACTTCACCAGATATCCTGTGACAGACCTTCTAGGCAACTAACTATTGACACTTTCCTACTAGCATAAACAGACCAAGTCCTAGTGCTATTTTGATATAAATGATTACTCTCAAGGCAACTTCCATATGGGATACTTTTGATGCATGCATATATTGACTGAGTACTTGTACTACAAAGGCTATGTCAGGCCTTGTAGTAGTCAAGTATAGTAACCTTCCAACTAGTCTCTGAAACTTTCCTTTGTCATCAAGTTATGAATCATCAGTAGCATTCTTTCCACCATGTATCAGCTGGTCAAATTCAACAGATGTGAGTTTGTGATTGAATTCTAATGGTGTAGCTTCTAGCTTGCCACCTGATAAGCCTGATTCAGACACCAATTCTAGAGCATACTTCCTCTGACACATAATTATCCCCTTCTGAGATCTGAAAAATTCAATGCCCAGAAAGAATTTTAACTCTCCTAGGTCCTTCATCTTGAACCTCTATTCCAAATCTTTTCTGACTTGCTTAATAAGGGATAAATTGCTTCCAGTCACCAATAGATCATCAACATATACTAATATGATCAGCAACTCATGTCCAACCATTTTTGTAAACAAAGAGTAGTCAAAGTGGCTCTGCTCAAAGCCCATATCTACCAGTGCTTCAGTCAATTTTAGGTTCCATTGTCTAGGTGCCTGTTTCAAGCCATATAAGGACTTGTGCAGCCTGCAAACCTTAGTACACTTCCCCTTGTCTTGAAAAACCATCAAGCACTGTCATGTAGACTTCTTCCAACAAATTACCTTAAAAAAAGGCATTATGAATATCCATCTGAAAGATAAACTAATATAATGCAGCAGCCAGTGCAATGACCACGCTCACAGTGACCATTTTGACAACTGGTGAGAAAGTTTCAGTGTAGTCTAGCCCTTCCTGCTGACTATATCCTTTTGTAACCAACCTAGCTTTGTACCTCTCCACTTCTCCTGTGGACTTGTACTTAATTTTGAACACCCACTTGCAGCCTATAGGAGTTTTTCCTGGTGGAAGATCTACCACTGACCAGGTATTATTTTCCTCAAGAGCTGCAATTTCAGTCTGCATTGCATCAATCCACTTAGGATCTCGACTGGCATCAGAGAAAGACCTAGGCTCCAAAATAGCAGAATAAACAGCAATAAAAGCCTGATAAGCTGGAGAAAGATTGTTGTAGCCTACATATTTGGAAATTGGATATTGGCAGGCACCCTTCTGAGACTGAACTACAAAGTCTTTCAGCCACACAGGTGGCTTGGTGGTCCTTGAATACTTTCTTAGTTCTACCACTGGAGCAGATGGAAAACCTTGTGAATTTGATAAGTCAGTAAGTGAGTGATCTTTAGAAGAGTTGAGTATAGGATCTTCAACAGAAGCTGAAGAAGGAGAGTTGATTGCAGAAGTAGGAGTTGCATCTTGATGAAGCGATGGAGATGAAGTCTCAACAAATTCCAGCACAGGGAATAGAATGGAAGAATCATAAGTCATGTGTTTGAAGGGGAATATATCCTCCTTAAATACAACATCCCTACTAACAAAGAAAATCTTAGAGTGTAGATCATAAAGAATATACCCTTTCTGGGAGGAGGAATACCCCATATGAACTGATGGTATAGCTCTAGGACTGAATTTGTCATATTTCTTCACATTGGTTGCATAGCACAGGCTATCAAAGACCTTGAGATGGTGTAGAGAAGGTGACCTATGGAATAGCTGTTCAAAGGGAGATTTAACATGTAACACCACAGTGGGCAATCTGTTCAAGAGATAGACAGCAGTGAATACACAGACCCCCCAGAATTTTAAGGGCACAAAAGCTTGAAATCTCAAGGCCCTGGCCATGTCTAAAATGGTTCTGTGCCTCCTTTCAACAACCCCATTCTGTTGGAGTGTATAAACACAAGAGCTTTGATGGATAACTCCATGTTCCTTCAACAAGGTGTCTATTTGTTCATTAAAGAACTCTGTTCCGTTATCATTTCTAAGACATTTTACTCCACTACCAAATTGAGTTTTGACTAGTATTAGGAAGTCTTTTATCACAACTAGAGAATCAGCTTTAGTGTGCATAAGATAGATCCAAGTGTATCTAGAATGATCATAAACTAGGGTTAAGAAATACCTTTTACCATCATAATTTGGTATCCTATAAGGCCCCCACACATTAGCATGTACAATATCAAATGCAGCACTAGAACAAGTCAGACTATGAGAGAAAGGTAGTCTTGATTGTTTAGTAATAGGACAAACAGTACAGTGATGATCTTCTAGTTTTAGACTAGGTACATCATTTAACTTTTGCAGGACTTTTAATGGAGCATGACCTAGTCTTCTGTGCCACAAAGAGAACATAGAACAAGACTGTTCAGTAGCTAGACTACCACATTTATTGAATGCATCAGAAGTGATATTTACAGTTGGAAAAGAAGTAGAAATTTACTTATGAAGCACTTGCTGTCGAGACACTGGTCTTCCATTTGCCTTCATAATGTAAAGTCCAAATTCTTCTTTACCAATCCCCAACACCTTTCCACTTGAGAGTTCCTAGAAGATATAAAAATCAGAATAGAAAGCTACCAGATATTGCAACTCCTTTGTGATCTTTGAAACAGAGAGTAAATTATATTTGAAATCTGAAATATGAAGAATATTCTGAACTGGATTATCTTTGAAACAGAGGTAAATGTACCTTATTCCTATCATTTCCAGTTAACTCCTCATAGTCATCTAATGAATCCAGACTATGAACCATATGATTAGAAATACATGTATCTACTATCCAATTCTGGTCTATAAGATGTGACATAAGTGCATGAGCAATACCTATTGTCCCTGCAGTTGCAGCATTTGCTACAGGTTCAGCCTCTTGTCCTTTGCTTAGTAGCTGAAGAATCTGATTGTACTGCTCATAAGTAAAGAAGTGAGCTGGTGAAGCAGGTGGAGCTGATTGATTGTGTGATTCAGGGATTGGATTTTCAGCACTTGTAACACTATTTGCATGAGTATTGGAAGGACCTCCTCTCTTTCTATTTTTGAAATCTCGAGGATAACCATGCAGTTTATAACAGTTGTCTTTGGTATGCCCTCTACCTTTGCAGTACTCACAGTAAATTCCAGATTTTCCAAATGAATTCCTAGGCTTAAAACCTCCATTGTAGTTGTTAGTATTGAATCCTCCATTATTGTTGTAACCTCCATTATAATTACTATTGTGTGGCTTATTGCTCATCATTGCTGCAACTTCATTATTATCAGTTAAGGGAGAAGCACATTTCCCATGCATTCTTTGACTCTCCACATTGATAATCATGACATAGGCCTGATTTATGTTAGGCAGTGGCCTAGTCATTAGAACGTAGTTCTTAGCATTCTCATAGGACTCATTCAAACCAGTCAAAAATTGATATAGTTTCTGCAGCTGGTAACGTTCAGTATACCTATTAGATTTAGGACATCCACAGGTAGGTGGAGGATCCAGAGTTTCATACTCATCCCACAACTCTCTAAGTCTAGAGAAATATACAGAAACAGAGGAGATTCCCTGAGTTAAGGTGGAAATCTCTTTATGCAAATAGCAGGCCCTAGAAGCATTGACCTTATCAAACCTTTCTCTAAGATCCTCCCACACTTTGTGAACATCAGATGCATAGATCACTGTACTAATCAGAGTAGGCGATAATGTATTCATTATCCAGGCTAAAACAATAGCATTACACCTGTCTCACAGCTCATGTAGACTATAATCATACATCTCCCTACGATATGTACCCAACACCAAACCTAGCTTATTTTTACCATGCAATACAATTTTCAATGATCGACTCCAAACAGAATAGTTCTCAGAACCTTGAAGTTGAACAGAGACAAGTACCGTACCTTAGTATCAGACGGGTGGATGTAGAGTGGATGATTGTGATCAACAGACTGAAGAATCGACTGAGCATCAACTATCTCTTCATTAATCGACATTTTTGCAGCTAGAAATTAACAATCAAGGTGAGATCTCAAAACCCTAGATTGTTGAAAGTAGTTTGAATTGAGCAATTGACTCAGAAATTGACTCTAACTCTTGCTTAATAGATGAATTCCGTCACAACTGAGCTAAACGAGGCTGGAAACCAAAGCTCTGATACTATGTTAAGGAGCTTCAGCTACGGCAAAAGAAAGTTCTAGAAGGAGAGTAACATAGAGAGAAAGCAATAGCATTTCTATGTATTAAGAAGAAAATGATCGCAACTAATAATCTCTACATAACCACTAATATACCTACTGTATATATACTGTGACTAACCACTGATAACTAACTAACTGTATTTATATAAATAGCTGGGACCCACTTCTCTTAACAGGACTAAGTGATTATCAAACAGTAAGGTCCTTTTTCATGAGCAGAGGAAGGCTGCAGATCAACTGATTTGGTGCCCATAGTTCTATATTTTTAATTTGTCAAGCAATCTTAATTCTTAAACCAAACTTGAAAATATCATGCTTCTTGCCCGTGAAACTAAGGAGCCAACTATAATTTGATCATTTTTTTTAGTATTTCACAAATATATTATGAAGTGTCTTACATGAAACCTTCAAGAAACTGTGGTTGAAATGACAATTTAATAAAGAAAGAACAAGGAAGCTCGGTAAATTCAAGCAAACATATTATAATAAGTTGCTCTTTTTAGATGCTCAAATGTATTATTGGAGTCATTTGGCCACTAAATTTTTTTCTAATATTTGATAGCCTATATTCTATCGCCGAACTCTGATGTAGATATAAATTGTTGCACCAACTTGGAAGTTGCTATGTCCTGTTTGTCAGTTGCACAACCAAAATGGAAGAGTTTGTTACTCCTCTAACTGTTGATTTGCAGGTGACAAAAATTTATTATTCAAAGGAGAAATACTTTCTATATTTCTTACATTAAAGTTTTTTGGAATTTGAATATGTAGTTAGTGTTAATTAAGGGGTTAATAGGAAACGAGGCATTATCCTTTGTCAAATAAATAAGGCAAAATGACCTCCGAGCCACTTAAACTTGTACCCATTTTTCAGTCTGGTAAAAGAACTTACGTGTTTCCCATTTGAACATCGGAACTTGATAAAAATACAAAAGATAAGCACCTCAAACTGATCGTTTGCCTCAATCGCTTAGATATAATTGACACATTACGTTGTTCGCCTATTATTGTTTGACACGTATAATTTGTGGGTCCTAATCTTTATATAACTATTTTATTAAAATTTCTTAAAATATTTTTTTGTTTCTTCTTCCTCGGGTGGCCACTAGCGCCTTCCACCATGAACACCTCCTTTCACTACTCTAAAACCCCCCAAATCAATTACAAAAATCAGTGAAAAATCATTAATAGGAGTGACTGAAGGTCTTGCATGAGTATTCCAATCAATTCCCACCATTCTTCTTCAGTTTTATTAGTGTCGATATCACAATTCCGATTATATTTCGCCGAAAATTTCTGCGAAGTGTTGTTAGCCCTCTGGTTCCTTCTCATTCAGCAAAAAATCAATTTTTTTTTGTTATATTCCCTTCTGGATCCCAAATCCCTTGAAAATGGATTAGCCACTGTTCAAGTTTTACAGGCACAACAAGCTCGCCAGAGTGATTTCTGCGATTGGGCAAATTTCAAACCTTCTCTACCTATAAAAAAGATTCCCAGCATGGCTATTCTGACCAACCCCTATACTTCTTTCCTCAATATCGCATTCGTCGGCGTCCGTATTCCGCCCGTCTCCCCTGGTTATCTGTTTGTTATAAAAAAAGTGTGCTCTAGATGCCAATGGTTGAAAATGGTGTTTGGGTTAGCAGTGATGAAAGAGGTAATAATGGTGATTTTCAATGTGGTGTTTGAGTAGGAGTAAAGGGATAGAGGAAAATTTTGGAGAAGATGAAGGAATGAGGGGAGATGAAGGTTGAGAAAGGGGGGAGAAGATGATGAAGGAATGAGGGGCAGATGACGGCGGAGAAAAGAGGGGGGGGGGGGGGGGCTTTTTCTTTATTTTTTTTAATTTTATTTTTTGCCTTTTACTTTTTTTTATTTATTATTTGTAATTTTAGAAAAAAAAAATTCTCTCATGTTCATTGTATACACGCGCTTCACAAGCGTGATTAGCCACGTCAGTTACATTGCTGCCATGTAATCATGGTCAACGGTTAGAGGGGTTTAAAATTATGCAAATGAATTAGTTGAAGTGTTCAAATGGGAAACATAAGTTTCTTTACCGGGTTAAAAAACGGGTGCAAGTTTAAGTGGCCCGGAAGCCATTTTGCCAATAACTAATAATGTACCACCAGTTTGTGAACTTTGCCAATATATAAAAAAAAATTAAATTTAAATGCAATTTATAAAATTATGTAAATGTCTCTGAAATTCACTTTTTTTTGCATTGATTTTGTATAGTTATGAGCGATTCTTTTGCTGGTATGATGCAAAGGATAGCCAATCTTTCTCAAAGGAGATTGCATGATCTATCGTCTGTTGGTGCGATAAGCTCTCTTCTTGAATGTTCTTTAGTCCTTGTAGGAGATCTCCTAGGAATAGATTTTTGTATTGACAGTAATTAAGATTTCACCATATCCTTTCATATACGTGTGTTGATTATAGTATTTGTACTACATTGGTGATGAGCACCTGCTCTGAAAATCATCATAATAGTTCACGGATGTATTTATAAAAGGTCTTTTACAACTTGTGTGTTGGTACTTGGAATATTTTTGAAAATACATATGCATTTTTAATTTTTATCATTCAACCTCTGCTAATATCAGTCACTATCTCTTTCTGAAACTTCACCTTCTATTGGATGAATGTTCTTAGCGTATAGTTTTCAATTGATTGCTATTGTGCAGATTCATAAATCGAGTTAAGAGTCCCCAATATTGTTGGATACTACTAAAGGTTTTCCACGTCATGAACTTTGTTGTAAATGGAGGTAACACGTAATCACGTTCTTACTGTTTTGTATTGTTTTTGTTCTTATGAATATTTGGTAGTATTTTAAAAGGGGTCAGAATTTCTTTTCTTGGATAAAATTGTTGAGTTGCAGAGAAGGTAAGCTCTTATCGACCAGAATGATACAAAGAATGGTGTTTATAACTGAAGAAATAATGAAGAAGAATGGTGTTTATAACTGAAGAAATAATGAAGCAGCTGCAGACCTTTTTATCCAAATTCTTTATAATTTATGCTCGACATTTGTTTTGCAGTGTGATTATAGGAGACATTAACATTAAATGTCTCCTTATCTCTTCTTTTTTTTTTTTTTTTTTTTTTTTTGCAGTTTTTGAGCAAGAAGATTTTCCAGGTTTGCCTCTCCTTTCACGTAGTAGTTTTTTCTAAAATATTCATAATGTTGCAGGGAACGGAGGAGACTACAATTTGGCATTTATCATTTGTGCCTCGAGCTTGTGTAGACACCGAAATGATAGAACATAAGAAACATTTATCTTACTGGAGTCATATTGCCAAAGCTAAATCTGTCTCATGTTTGAAAAACATTTGCTCACGTTGGGCCCGTTGCGATGCACAACCAAGCCCTGCTAGTACTAAAAAGGATAATCTACGTTAAAAACATCATTTAACTCCATATACTTTTAAAATATTTATTTTATATTTTATACCTACTTTATAAAACTTTATTTACTTCTTAAATCTTTAATATCATTATATACCATTAAACATATCCCACCTTTTAAGGGATTAGATTTTCTCCCCAGATTCTTTTAGGATATCTTCAATCAATATTTAATTGGGATAAAACACCGTATCTTTCTCAATATTCTATTAAGCATTGTATACCCAAAAAGGAGGGAGGGGAAGGCCGTATACCCACACAATCTCTTCTTTCAAGGTCTTCCTCTCAAGCACTGTATTCCTTTTTACTAAGTTTTTCGCTAATCACACACTCTCTTCTTTCAAGATTTTTCTCTCAAGCAATTAGCAATCAAAAAGTGGAGGAAAGGATGAAGAGAAAATTGGCTTTCCATAGCACTGAAAAAATACTCGGAAAAGGCGATAATATTTCTTTTTCCATTGAAATTCAATCGGGAGAAGTAAAATTATTGGAAGAAACTCCACATGCAATCTATGAACGGCTTCCAAAAGGGATGATTATGTTAGATCTGCGAAAATACGATATCAAAATTCTAAAGTTCGAACATCCAAAAAGGACGATGGCATTAATGTTAGTATGAAAAAGATGACATGGTAAAAACTAGGATTCCGGGTCCGCAAAGACGAAAGGTTGGTGACAACAATGGAGGAAAGAAGTTTTCATATGGGGATTTGGAGGTATTTTATAAATTTCTCACATTAGTATATCTTTCTCATCTAATTGGAATACCGATGAGTTTTAAATTTTATTTGAATAATAGAATACTGCTAGAAATTGATTAGAATACTGTCTAATATTTTTATTATATTTATTTGTATTATTATATATCTTTTTTTAAATACTACTAGTTTGTGCAATTCAGCTAATTTGGAATACTTGACCATAAAGGAATACTACAATATTCAAACGGAATACCGATACACTTATGACTATTTTTCGAACCATTTAACAATAACTTTTTTATTCTATAGTATTGGGGTTTTTACTTGCCGGCCAGTGAAGCTTACAAAACAAAGCTAACCCACGATACAAATGTTAACATTGTAGATGAATTGAAGGAGAACCTCACTCCAAGACACCTTGACATGTTTCAGAAAACTTGTTTTGGGCATATTCTTGGTTTGCCCAAAATGCTTGTGCGTGATCGACTTATACATGTCCTGCTCTTGAGGGAAGTGTATCAACCAAATCAGGGTGAGATTTGGATTGTGGTGAACGGTGTCAAGTTGAGGTTTGGCTTGCGGGAGTTTGCCTTCATTTCAGGTTTGAAATGTATTGGCGATGAAAAGAAACCTTACAATGTTGAATATAAGGAGAATAGGTGGATGACTGATGAGGACGCTGTGAAAATTTCTATTTTATATTTTTTGAATACATTTTTATTTTCAATGCTCCCACCGCAATATGTTGACTAGGGGTGGGCATAATACCGGCCGAACCGAAAAAATCGGTCGAACCGTGAATTTTGATTTTTCGATTTCGATTTAATCGGTTATTCGGTTGGTGCGCGATTTTTAAATTATTAAATTTTATTTTTTCAGTGCGGTTTACGATTTTGGTATTTCGATTTTCGGTTAAACCGAAAAATCAAAATTTTGGGTATGAGTCCAAAACTTATTACCCATCTGAAACCCACTCAATTTACCCAAACCCATCTGACACACACTCTGTATTATAAACTAAAAACATGTATTTTTCACGTTAATCGAGCCGTAATTTCTGGTTATTTTTAGTAAGTTCTCCAACGTCGATAAAGTAATTATTATTACAACCAATATAAGGGACTTTTTTAATTCAAAAGTCACTCTTTTTTTCTTTTTCTCGGTCTTTTCATTCTCTTCTTTATCTTTTCCATGGAAAAAAGCTAAAATCATGGCAAAAAAATTATAGTGGTGTGTTCGCTGGGAAAGATCATTTCGAGGACGTTGTAAACTATTATACTTAAAGATTTCTATTTCCAGACAATTTTCTGGTCAGTTTCTATTAAACAAACGCTGCTAAACTTATTTATGTGCCCTTGTGTTCAACATAGCACTAATGAGGAGTTTGCATCTTGGGGGAAGAGTGAAGATAACTCGACACGCACTCTGTATTATAAAAATCTTGAATCGTTAATAACCGAGAAACTAAATCGAAAATAACCGAATCGAACCTTGAAAAAACCGCACCGAATCGTAAATACTTTGGTTTGATTTGATTATTAATATTACAAAAACGAAAATCGATAAACCGAACCGTACTTTCATAATAACCGACCGAACCGACCGACGCCCACCCCTAATGTTAACAATTATTACCTTAAAATTGTGGATAGATGGGAGTTTAACTCTTACCCTTGGGGTAAAGTTCTGTTCCAAGCATAATATTCACTTTATGATTTGGATGTATTCATAACTAGCAATATTCCATTATATATGAGTATTCATAATATATCATACAAAATGTACAACACTATTCATGTCTAAACTAGCAATATTCCATATGTATTCAAATTATATATTCAACATAAATATTATTTAATGACTAATGAGTATTCTTCTGATGTAAAACAATATTCTAACGTCTAGCAATATTCAAACAAAACACAATAATATTCATATCATACATATTGACGAATATTCACATTGAACATGGAATAAACATCCAACAGAAGAGTACTACATTTGTGATTGAAGAACAGAAAGACTTCCACATACCTCTTGGAAGAAGACTTTTTAACCATGAATAGGAATTTCTTGCGTATTGCATAGTGGTTCATCGCAACATAAAGTATTTCTTTGTCTTGGTATAATTGTCCTTCTTCAATTTCTTGATGTAAAGGGTCGCTTATTATACCTTCAGAAAGTACACCAATATCATTCTGATAATTTTCATCTCCGATCATCAATATAGTCTCGTCACATACCATATCGGGTATATCTAATCCAAGATAATCATCACACGAAGTTCCTTTAGGTTTTGCATCTGAGCAACTCAACCCAATATTCTTCTCCTTCATAGTTATGCATAGCGGAATCTCTGTGAACTCTGTGTTCCTCCTATTCAATTCAAGGTAAAGCCAAACGCTCATGTCCTTAACCACTTCGATTGGTGTATACACTTCCTTAACCTTGTACTTAATATCAATCAAGTTTGTACATGTTGGATTTTTTAAGCTTAAATATAGCTTAAAAAAGGGTGAATGGGAAATGGAGGAAAATTGAAAATACTTGAATTTTCCTTCTTGACA
This sequence comes from Nicotiana tomentosiformis, assembly GCF_000390325.3. NCBI lineage: Eukaryota > Viridiplantae > Streptophyta > Magnoliopsida > Solanales > Solanaceae > Nicotiana > Nicotiana tomentosiformis. The sequence goes on from NC_090812.1 coordinate 50,729,935, forward strand.
AAGGGATATTGTCCCATATTGAAAGAGGAAAAGATTTTGATGGGTATATATACAATTGCACTTCTTCTAGCTCTTAAAGAGTTAAGAAGAAGGCAAGCCTCGCGCCGTCGTCGCTCGCTCGCTCGGCTCGGCTTCGGCTACGGCTACGGCTTCGGTCAAATGATTGATTGATTGATTAATTTTTTGGACCAAATTTATTTATTAATAGTAAATATTAACAGAATTATTATTAAATATCCGATTTTTTATAAACGGAATATTAATATTAAATCCAAACGTAATAGTATATGCCCTTCGTTTTTTGTAAAAGACATTTACAAAATAGTTTGCACCTCTTCAGAAGAACAGTTTGCACCTCTTCAAATCTGAAGAGTTGAAGAACAGTTTGCACCTCTTCAGATTTGAAGAAACAGTTGGCACCTCTTTGGATTTGAAGAGTTGCACCTCTTCAGATTGAGCTCAACATTGGCTATAAATACCAGTCCATTCTCTCAGATTTTCCATACGAATTTCTGATTTCTCCTCCTTTCTTCTGCATTGTTTTAACTACAAACAAAGCATCAGTAAGTGTGATTTGCTACCGATCTTTGTGTTCGCTGAAACATTGGTGTTTGAAGTATCGCTACACCAGTGTGTAATTCGTTCTATCCTGGGAGAAAATAATCCACAACCTTGGGTACTAGGAGGGGATTAAATTCCTTAAGAAAACACTATGATTCAATGGGTTCGGATTAAATTCTGTTTCTTTTATATTTATGTTATTTTATCTTCTCCGTAATTATTTTACAAATACAGATAGATAACAAGCTTAAGGAATTTAACATTTTCTGTATTTGTGTTATATTTACTGTTTCTGGAGACTAAAACCTGTGTGATTTTTTACTCCAGTGGAGATTAAAATCTACGTGATTTTAACGTTTGTTTGTGTCATTTTTTTACAGAAATGACAAATGACAACGGGAACCAGACTGTTCCTATGGTAACTGCCAATGCATCGACAAGCCGAACAACACCGGCATTGGCACCGACAGAAAAACCCGAAAAATTTTCCGGGATTGACTTCAAGCACTGGCAGCAGAAGATGTTCTTCTACTTGACGACTTTAAGTCTGCAGAAGTTCATTACAGAAGATGTTCCTGTTCTGCCCGACGAAACTCCAGAAAATGAACGCTTTCTCGTGACTGAGTCGTGGAAGCATTCTGATTTTCTATGCAAGAATTACATTCTTAGTGGACTAGAGGACAATCTGTATAACGTCTATAGTAATATGGAGACGTCAAAACAACTGTGGATAGCGCTTGAAAGGAAATACAAACGGAAGATGTCGGGTTAAAGAAATTTGTTGCCGCTAAATTTTTGGACTATAAAATGGTAGATAGCAAGTCTGTTATTACCCAAGTCCAAGAATTGTAAGTGATTATTCACGATCTCCTTGCTGAAGGTATAAGCCAAATTAATACTAATGTTGAAAGTATTAATAATATTGTTTCTACTAACAGAATTTTCGCTGAAGGTCTTGTCATCAATGAAGCGTTCCAAGTTGCAGCAATGATTTAAAAGTTGCCTCCTTTATGGAAGGACTTCAAAAATTATTTGAAACACAAGCGAAAGAAGATGTCCCTTAAAGATCTCATTGTTCGGTTGAGAATCGAAGAGGACAATAAAGCTGCTGAAAAGAAAGGACGTGGAAACTCAACAATAATGGGAGCAAACATTGTTGAGGATAGAAAGAGGAAGAAGGCTTATGGACCGAAAAGCAACCCAAGCAAAAAGCGGTTCAACAGAAATTTCTACAACTGTGGAAAAGCTGGACACAGATCTGCAGATTGTCGTGCTCCAAAGAAAGACAAGAAGAAGGGTCAAGCAAACATGGTTGAAAAGCACGAAGATATCGATGAATTGTGTGTTATGCTTTCTGAATGCAACCTGGTAGGAAATCCTAAGGAGTGGTGGATTGATTCTGGAGCCACTCGCTATGTTTGTGCTGTTAGAGAAACATTTGCTACATATGCTCTTGTTGGACCTGAAGAGACGCTTTCTTGGGAAATTCTGCAACGGCAAAACTTGAAGGATCTGGAAAGATATTTATGAAAATGACTTCTGGTAAGGTGGTGACCTTGAACAACGTCCTTCATGTTCCCTAGATTAGAAAGAACTTAGTCTCTGCTGGACTTCTTGTTAAGAATGGGTTTAAGTGTGTCTTTGTATCTGATAAGGTTGTAATAAGTAAGAATGAAATGTTTATAGGAAAAGGTTACCTCACTGAGGGCCTTTTCAAGCTGAATGTAATGGTTATTGAGAATAATAATAAAATTTCAGCTTCTTCTTACTTACTTGAGTCAAATGAATTATGGCATATACGTTTGGGTCATGTCAATTATAAAACCTTGCGAAAAATGATTAATTTGGAAGTATTGCCTATGTTTGAATGCGACAAATCAAAATGTCAAATATGTGTGGAATCTAAGTATGTTAAATATCCTTATAAGTCAGTTGAAAGGAATTCAAATCCTTTAGACTTAATTCACACAGATATTTACGACATAAAGTCAATACCATCTCGCGGTGAAAAGAAGTATTTCATAACTTTTATTGATGACAGTACTCGATATTGCTATATTTACTTACTTAATAGTAAAGATAAAGCAATAGATGCATTTAGACAATACAAAAATGAAGTTGAAACACAACTTAACAAGAAAATTAAAATGATAAGAAGTGATAGGGGTGGCGAATATGAATCTCCTTTTGAAGAAATATGTCTAAAATATGGAATAATTCATCAAACAACTGCCCCTTACACGCCCCAATCCAATGGAATTGCGGAAAGAAAGAATCGCTCATTAAAGGAGATGATGAACGCATTGTTGATAAGTTCTGGTTTGCCACAGAACTTCTGGGGGGGAAGCCATTCTTACGGCTAACCGGACACTAAATCGAGTACCCCATAGCAAAACACAATCCATTCCATATGAAAAATGAAAAGGAAGGAAACCCAACTTGAATTATTTTAAAGTGTGGGGGTGTTTGGCAAAATTGCAAATTCCTAAACCCAAAAGAGTAAAATAGGATCGAAAACCGTTGATTGTGTTTTCATAGGATATGCGACCAATAGTAAAGCATATCGATTTCTGGTTCATAAATCAGAAAATCTCGACATTCATAATAATACGGTTATAGAATCAGATAATGCTGAATTCTTTAAAAATATATACCCGTATAACAAGAAATGTGAGTCGATTGGTGAAGGATCTAAACGACCTCGGGAAGAAACAAAAGAAAGTATATTTAATCAGGAGGATCCAAGACGTAGTAAACGTCAAAGAACTTCTACTTCATTTGGACCAAATTTTCTGACTTTCTTATTGGAAAATGAGCCTCGAACATTTAAAGAAGCTATGTCTTCTTCGGAATCATTGTTTTGGAAAGAGGCAGTCAATAGTGAAATAGAATCCATATTGAATAACCATACATGGGAATTGGTTGATCTTCCTCCTGGAAATAAACCTTTAAGTTCTAAATGGATTTTTAAGAGGAAAATGAAAGATGATGGCACTATTGATAAATATAAGGCAAGACTTGTAGTCAAAGGGTATAGACAGCGAGAAGGTCTTGATTATTTGATACATACTCTCCGGTTACAAGAATTATGTCTATACGAATGTTAGTGGCATTAGCTGCAGTTTATGGTCTTGAAATTCATTAAATGGACGTTAAGACAGCCTTCTTAAATGGAGACTTGGAGGAAGAAATCTATATGAAACAACCTGAAGGGTTTGTGGTTCCTGATAAAGAAAAGAAGGTATGTAGACTTGTTAAGTACCTTTACGGACTAAAACAAGCACCCAAACAATGGCATGCAAAATTTGACCAAACAATGTTGTCAAATGGTTTTAAGATAAATGAATGTGATAAATATGTGTACATTAAAAATGTTCCAAATCACATAGTCATTATTTGCTTATATGTGGATGATATGCTGATAATGAGTAATGACATTACCAACATAAATGCGACTAAGCGTATGCTAACTAGCAAGTTTGATATGAAGGACTTGGGAGTTGCTGATTTAATTCTGGGGATTAAGATCAATAAGACTCCTCAAGGTCTGGCATTGTCACAATCTCATTATATTAAGACAGTACTTGGAAAATTCAAGCACTTAGAGTTTAAAGTTGCAAAGACTCCAATTGACGTGAATCTTGCATTAGCAAGGAACAAAGGCCAAAGCATATCACAATTGAATTATGCTCGTGTGTTGGGATGCTTAATGTATGTCATGAATTGTACACGACCAGATATAGGTTGTGCTATAAGCAAATTTAGTCGATACACGAGCAATCCAGGTCAATCTCATTGGATGGCAATGAAACGAGTTTTGGGATATTTAGAACATACCCAGGACTTTGCTTTGCACTACAGTAAATATCCTGCGGTGATTGAGGGATATTGTGATGCAAATTGGATCACCGATTCAACTGATTCTAAGTCCATAAGTGGATATGTATTCACTATTGGTAGAGGAGCGGTATCTTGGAAGTCCTCCAAGCAAACTTGTATTGCCCGCTCTACAATGAAAGCTGAATTCATAGCCTTAGATAAAGCTGGTAAAGAAGCTGAATGGCTCCGAAATTTTTTAGAAGACATTCCATTTTGGCCCAAACCGTTGGCACCAATATGCATACATTGTGATAGTCAAGCTGCAATTGGAAGGGTTGGGAGCATGATGTATAACGGTAAATCTTGTATATACGACGAAGACATAAAACCGTTAGGCAATTACTCTCTAGAGGAATTATCACGATTGACTATGTGAAGTCAAGCGATAATGTATCGGATCCACTTACAAAAGGCCTAACTAGAGAGGTAGTTGAGAAATCATCGAGGGGAATGGGACTATGGCCGAGAACAAGCCATTGTGGCGGTAACTCTACCTAGAAGACTGGAGATCCCAAGATCTAGGTTCAAGGAGATCAAACAAAGTCATTAGTGACGGTTCAACATTGTCAACTAAAAGTTTGGTCCATTCTCGTGATGAGATAATGTTCAGTACCAAGGATAAAGCATTAAGGCTTTTTAATGATTTCTAAATTTGATACGGGGTATATCAAATAGTGTATCTACGGGATGACACATTTAGGAATCACCTATGTAAGTGTGAAGTGTTAGCCGCTTCAAGGAGAATTTTGTAAGGCCAATTCTCTACGCACTTATTAAATCAGGCAGTGTTCATGGCTGAAACGAATACAACAATGAGAGCCAAAGACGGTTAAGGGTTAGTTGTGTGACTTATGGTTGTCTAGGTATACACCAAAGTTCGACGGTTCAAAGATATCAAATCTACCGATTGACCGAGTATATCCGACATAAGTTCACTACGGAAAGTTCAAAGGAAAACCTACTTATCCTGATACAATTAATCCTTGCTTGCGAATCACACAGTTTTTCATGTATATTTCTGTGATATAGCCATTCCCCATTCATGTGGGGGATTGTTGGGTTTTTTAAGCTTAAATGTAGCTTAAAAGAGGGTGAATGGAAAATAGAGAAAAATTAAAAATATTTGAGTTTCCTCCTTGACAAAGGGATATTGTCCCATATTGGAAGAGGAAAAGATTTTGATGGGTATATATACAATTGCACTTCTTCTAGCTCTTAAAGAGTTAAGAAGAAGGCAAGCCTCGTGCCGTCGTCGTCGCTCGCTCGCTCCGGCTTCGGCTCGGCTTCGGCTACGGCTTTGGCTTCGGATTCGGATCGATTGATTGATTAATTTTTTGGACCAAATTTATTTGTTAATAGTAAATATTAACAGAATTGTTATTAAATATTCGATTTTTTGTAAACGGAATATTAATATTAAATCCAAACGTAATAATATATGCCCTTCGCTTTTTGTAAAAGACATTTACAAAATAGTTTACACCTCTTCAGAAGAACAGTTTGCACCTCTTCAAATCTGAAGAGTTGAAGAACAGTTTGCACCTCTTCAGATTTGAAGAAACAGTTGGCACCTCTTCGGATTTGAAGAGTTGCACCTCTTCAGATTGAGCTCAACATTGGCTATAAATACCAGTCCATTCTCTCAAATTTTCCATACGAATTTCTGATTTCTCCTCCTTTCTTCTGCATTGTTTTAACTACAAACAAAGCATCAGTAAGTGTGATTTTCTACCGATCTTTGTGTTCGCTGAAACATTGGTGTTTGAAGTATCGCTACATCAGTGTGTAATTCGTTCTATCCTGGGAGGAAATAATCCATAACCTTGGGTACTAGGAGGGGATTAAATTCCTTAAGGAAACACTGTGAATTCAGTGGGTTCGGATTAAATTCTGTTTCTTTTATATTTATGTTATTTTATCTTCTCCGTAATTATTTTACAAATACAGATAGATAACAGTACCATTGTGATTCCCTATATGCTTTGCAATTACCTGCACCAGTTCATCGTATTTGCAACCAAAATGGATAACAACTCCGTTAATAGAATAATTCACATAACTGTCGCTATCCCATACTCTGCCATGTTAAATCATGATTGGTATATCTTCCATTGCAAGTGATGAAGTTTTATTGAATTACATAAAACTTGTACGCTGAAAAAAAAAAGAAATATGGTGGAGAAGCGGAATAAGTTTTGATTAGGAGAGAGGTGAATCTTAATATTCTCAACATACACGTTTCAGTAGTCATGACTCAATTTAAGGAATATTATCACCTAAAATATTAGTAGTTACCATTCTGTACATCAGTAAATGTGATATACGAAGTAATTAATTAAAGATTTCCTATGTAATTTCCAAACTTAGGCATATAGAAAAAAGAGAATCTATAGGTGGGTATGCGATATTATTTTTTCCTACTAAAAATATAGGGTAAGATTACAACACCTCAAAAATACAAAAAGAACCTACTACCCCCATTGCAATTCCCACATATTCAAAATCTCCATTTCCCTCTCCACTCCTCCATTCACTCTCTTCCCTCTCCACTCCTAATGAATTTGTACGCTATCTATTTAACTTTGTTGTAATAGGTTTTATTCTTCTTGTAATAAACTGCTTGTCTTAGTTTTTAGGGTCATTAATCTTATAATCCGTTTGGCCAAGCTTCTAAAATAGCTTATTTTGAGAAGTATTTTTTCTCAAACTTTTCAAAAAAGTATTTTTTGTGCAAAACAGTTTGTGTTTGATTAATTATTTTAAAAAGTACTTTTCAACATTAATTAGTGTATAGTTAAGCTTTTAAAAATATTTTTCTAAAAAGTGATTTTCAAAAAAAGTGCTTTTAGGGAGAAACTTCTGGTTTCTGCTATTAAAAACTGTTTTTGCTTCTACTCAAAAATACCTTCTTTTTTTTTCTTCTAAAAGCTTGGTCAAATACTTTAACTTTGAAAAAAAAAAGCTTGGAGAAGCTTGGCCAAATAGGCTATTAATTAATATGGACAATACTCCTAATTATCTTTTTGGTAATTGTGTCTAAAAATTCTGTTACGTTCATCCATTGACCAAACAAAGAAATGAAGTTCGTCCAATTCCAACTATGAAGAAAAATAAGTATATGTTCGAGCTTGTTACTTTATAGGCGTTCCAATGGTCGAGTTCCATTTCTTAATTTTGTATAAATCAGCCTACCCTTTATGATGCACCTTTTAGAGCTTACATCGAAGGGAAACAACATTGTATACGGTCAAAATCGGTTTCTATCTTCGTATAATTAATCAGGATTGGAGCATAATGGATCGAAGGTCATATTCATAATATCGAGATGAGATCCGAAGCCAGGTGATCGAGCTCAAAATTTAGGGACCGATCAATACTAAAATCGAAGTCAATATCGAGTTATGATATGAAGTAGCATTATCGAGCTCAAGAGCCAGGGTCCGAGTCAATTCCGAGCCCGAGTTAACATCGAGCTCAAGTAAATTCCGAGCCCGAGTCAATATCCAGCTCGGAACCTAGAGATCGACCACTACCAGGTCTGGCCAAGATCGAGCTGAGAGACAAGAGTCGTTATAGCCGCACTAAGGGAGAGAATCTCGATGGGAATTAAGGAAAAATCAATTAATTAATCTATCATTGGATCCCCACTATATATTTTTAATTATATTCAAAGTAGGATCCCTCCAGTATAAGAAGAGTGACTATCATTTTTGTAAGGGGGATTGAAGACATCTACACACTCCCATATTAAAGAAATTACTCATATTCATATAGAGATTATCATTTTTTGGGCTTTGTACATTGATTCATCTTGCTTGATCATAAATCGTTTGCCATTCAATTTGGTCTGTATTTCATTCTTTTTACAGTCAATATTCGATATATTTTTACTTACTTTTCCGATTTGTGCCAAGTTATACCATGTATCCTTAGAACTACGTATAAATTCAACTCTACCCGTTTTTTCGGGTAAACAGTTTGGCGCCCACCGTGGGGCTAAGGATAATAGTGGTTATTTGGTACAAATCTCTGTGAAACACACTATTTTACACTTGCTCTTGGAAGTGTCTTTGAATTTCAGGTTGAAAACGACGAATTCTCAATTAATGGCCCTACCTATCGACAACGAAGCTGGCCTTCAAGATGAGAACAACAACTTAACCCCCGGGGATGGAAGGCCACTCATCGATCCCTTTGGAGCTCGGGTAGAAGAGCCAATAGACGTTAATTCACATGCGGCCATCAAGGCAAACCAACGTTCCGACCCTGAAAATAGCATTCATGGTGGAACTCGATCTACATCTCGAAATACCCAAAACGCTGAGGAAAACGGAATCAGCTTGCGTATGATTTTCGAAATGTTGCAAGCTCAACAAGTAGCAATAGCCCAATTGCAGAGCCAAACCCAGGCACCAACCAGACTCGAGCCTAGTCCACCCCAAGAAGTCACCCACAAAACGGGGTCAGCTGTAGTAAGGTCAAATGAGCAAGAATCGGGGACAAATCCCAAAATTGTTAATATGTTCGAGGAACTGACAAGACGAATAGAGTCGGGAGAAAGGAGGATTGAAGCAAACTACAAAAAGGTGGAAACATATAACTCCATGGTTGATCAGATCCGGGGGCACCACGGATATTGAAAGGCTTGGATTCCAAAAAATTCGTACAAAATCCCTTCCCCCCGAGCGCAGCTCCGAAACCGATTTCCAAGAAGCTCCGCATGCCCGAAATTCCCAAATATAATGGAACAACCGACCCCAACGAACACGTCACCTCTTACAAATGTGCCATTAAAGAGAACGATCTAGAAGACGATGAGATCGAATCTGTATTATTGAAAAAAATAGTGAAACCCTGTCAAAGGGAGCGATGATATGGTATCATAATTTACCATCTAACTCTATTGATTCTTTTGCTATGTTTGCAAACTCTTTCGTAAAAGCACACGTTGGGGCCATAAAATTCGAAACCAGGAAGTCCGACCTTTTTAACGTAAGACAAAAAGATAACGAGATGTTGTTTCCAAATGAAACAAATGGATCTACCGCCGGTCACAGACGATTGGGTTGTTCAAGCTTTCACTCAAGGTCTAAACGAACGGAGCTTGATGGCTTCACGACGGTTGAAGCAGAACCCGATCGAGTATCTAGTTGTTACCTGGGCCGACGTACACAATCGGTATCAGTCGAAGATCAGAGTTAAAGATGACCAGTTGGGTTCTGGGTCCGTTATTAAAAGGGACATCAACCGAGAACAAAGGCCGATTAGGGACCGATACCGGCCGTATAGTGGAGATCATAGAGGTAGCGAGCCAAGACATAACCCCATACAAGGAGATAAAAGAAGTGATCGAGGCCAAAGGTCTCGAGGGCTGATGAACAAGAATGGGTTCGACATGCATATCAGGCCTAAGGAAGCACCACAGTTATCAGAATATAACTTTAACATCGATGCATCCGCCATCGTGTCGGCTATCGGACGCATCAAAGATACTAAATGGCCTCGGCCTCTGCAGACCGATCCTACCCAGAGAAATCCCAATCAAATGTGAGAATATCATGCCACTCATGGCCACAGAACGGAAGATTGCAGGCAACTGAGAGAAGAGGTAGCCTGGTTATTCAATAAAGGGCACCTTCGAGAATTGTTGAGTGAACGGGCCAAAACTCATAAACAGGGATTTCAGAAGACAAAACGAACAAGAAGAGCCACAACACATTATCCACATGATCATCGGTGCAATCGATATCCCCAGGGGCCAGTGCTTAAACGCGCTAAAGTGTCGATTGAAAGAGAGAAGCGATCTCGGTCTCATGATTACGCACCTAAAGGAACCTTGTCCTTTAGTGATGAAGACACAGAAGGAATCATGCAACCCCACAACGATGCATTGGTAATATCTGTACTTACGAATAAATGTCAAGTTAAGCGTGTGTTAATTGATCCAGGTAATTTGGCAAACATTATTAGATCGAAGGTCGTAGAGCAGCTCGGTCTACAGGACCAGATCATGCCCACAACCCTGATTCTAAACGGGTTCAATATGGCATGTGAAACTACTAAGGGCGACATAGTCTTGCCAATAAACGTGGCCGGGACCATCCAAGAAACGAAGTTCCACGTAATCGAAGGCGATATGAGGTATAACGCTCTTTTTGGGAGGCCGTGGATCCATAATATGAGAGTTTTACCCTCGACCCTCCACTAGGTTCTGAAATTCCCAACATCAGAGGGAGTCAAAACGGTCTACGGTGAGCAACCGGCCGTAAGAGAAATGTTTGCCATCGATGAGGTAATTTCGATATCTATACTATCATCAACAAAGGGATCAGATTCGAAGGGCGAACAGGATACCAAATAGCAATTACAAACGTCAGCTTCGACCCAACTAGAGAATCAGAAATGAAGACGATGATTATGGGATCCCTCGATCCTTTGTGGTCCCCGATGATACCGATGCTTCCCAGTCAACGGTCGAAGAACTGGATCAAATCACGCTAGTCGAACATCTACCCGAGCGAAAGGTATACCTGGGCACGGGGTTAGACCCCGAGCTCAGGAAAATGCTTATTCAATTTCTTATAGCTAACATGAATTGTTTCGCTTGGTCCCATCTCGAGATAACAGGGATCCCACCGGAGATAGCCACTCATAGACTGAGCTTGGATCCAAAATTCCGTCTGATAAAGCAAAAAAGAAGACCCCAATCCGAGATCAAACATGCCGTCATCAAAGACGAGGTAACCAAACTTCTTAAAATAGGGTCCATTCGAGAAGTTAAATACCCCGAATAGCTAGCAAAAAGGAAACAAACTTAGAATGTGTATAGATAATAAAGACTTGAACAAAGCATGCCCTAAGAATTCCTTTCCTTTGCCCAGCATCGATCGTGTGATCGACGCCACGGCCGGCCACGAGATTCTCAGTTTTCTCGATGCCTACTCTCAGTACAACCAGATACTAATGAGCTCGGAGTATCAAGAAAAGACCTCGTTTGTCACCAAGTACGGCACCTATTGTTATAACGTAATGCCATTCGGTCTAAAAAATGCCGGCGCAGCTTATCAACGCCTAGTAAATCGAATGTTCGAAAAACAAATAGGAATATCAATGGAAGTTTATAGTGATGACATGTTAGTTAAGTCCCTGCGAGCAGAGGACCATTTAAAACATTTGCAGGAAACTTTCGACGTACTGAAGAAGTACAATATGGAGCTCAACCCCGAAAAATGTGCATTCGGGGTTGGCTTGGGCAAGTTTCTAAGTTTCATGGTATCCAACCGAGGAATTGAAATCAATCCCAATAAAATCAAAGCTATCGAAGACATCACGGTAGTAGATAATATGAAGGCCATGCAAAGGTTAACGGGGAGAATAGCCGCCCTGGGACGATTCATTTCGAGATCTTCAGATATGAGCCACCGATTATTCTCACTGCTTAAGAAGAAAAGCAACTTTGCATGGACTCCAGAATGCCAACACGCTTTGGAAGAACTAAAGCAGTATTTATCGAGCCCGCCTCTGCTTCATACCCTGAAAGTGGACGAACAACTTTACTTGTACTTAGCTGTCTCGGAGATAGCGGTAAGTGGAGTCCTGGTTCAGGAAGAACGAGGTACGCAATTCCCTATTTATTATGTCAGTCGGACCTTAGACGACGCCGAAACTAGATATCCACACTTAGAAAAATTAGCGCTTGCTTTAGTAAGCGCCTCTAGGAAATTAAAACCATATTTCCAATCTCACTCGATACTTGTTGTAATAACTTATCCTCTTCGAAACATTTTGTGAAAACCCGAGCTTTCGGGTCGATTGGCCAAATGGACCATAGAAATCGGTGGGTACGATATTGAATACCGACCCCGAATCGATATCAAGTCTCAAATCTTGGCAGACTTTGTGGCTGACTTTTTGCCAACCCTCGTGCCCGAGATTGAAAGAGAGCTACTTATAAAATCGGGGACCTCTTTGGGAGTCTGGACCCTTTTCACGGACGGTGCCTCGAACGCGAAGAGGTCTGGATTAGGCATTGTACTAAAATCACACGCAGGTAATGTAATTAGACAATCTATTAGAACTACAAAATTGACTAACAATGAGGCCGAGTATGAGGCCGTGATTGCAGGTCTCGAACTAGCTAGAAGCTTGGGAGCCGAGGTCATAGAGGCTAAATGTGATTCCCTCCTCGTGGTAAATCAAGCCAACTGGACTTTTGAAGTCCGAGAAGATCGAATACAGAGGTACATGGATAAATTACAAGTAACTCTACATCAGTTTAAAGAATGAACTTTGCAACATGTACAACGAGAACAGAACAGCGAGGCCGACGCCCTTGCAAACTTAGGTTCGTCGGTCGAAGACGATGAACTCAACTCGGGGACTGTCGTACAACTCATAAGATCGGTGGTCGAAGAAGGACACGCCGATATAAACTCCACGAGTTTAACTTGGGATTGGAGAAACAAATACATAAAATACTTCAAGAACGAGAAGCTTCCGTCAGATCCAAAAGATTCGAGGGCTCTGCGCATGAAGGCCGCACGGTTCACCTTGTCCAAAGATGGAGCGCTATTTAGGAGGACGTTTGATGGTCCACTAGAAATATGTTTGGGACCAGGAGACATCGATTACATCTTACGTGAAATTCACGAAAGCACTTGTGGGAATCATTTCGGTGCCGATTCGTTGGTCCACAAAATAATCAGAGCATGATATTATTGGACCGATATGAACAAAGATGCAAGGGAGTTTGTTCGAAAATGCGACAAAATGTCAAAGACATGCGCCCATGATTCATCAACCCGGGGAGATACTCCATTCGGTCCTATCTCCATGGCCTTTCATAAAATGGGGAATGGACATCGCCGACCCCCTCCCTTTGGCCCCAAGTAAAGCTCTGTTTATTTTGTTTGATGACTGATTATTTTTCTAAATGGGTTGAAGCACAGGCTTTCGAGAAAGTTAGAGAAAAAGAAGTAATAGACTTCATGTGGGACCATATCATATGTCGATTCGGGGTGCCAGGCGAGATTGTATGTGATAATGGAAAACAATTTATCGGCAGCAAAGTAACTAAATTTCTCGAGGATCACAAAATCAAAAGGATCCTATCAACACCTTATCATCCCAGTGGAAACGGACAGGCCGAATCGACCAACAAAATCATCATCGAAAATCTTAAGAAAAGATTAACCGATGCTAAAGGAAAATGGAGAGAAATACTGCCCGAAGTCCTATGGGCATACCGCACAGCATCTAAATCCAGTACTGGGGCAACACCATTCTCGTTGGTTTATGGCACCGAAGCTCTTATCCCGGTTGAGGTCGGGATATCAGGTTTCGATACGCAACAACGGAGTCGAATAACGAGACAATGAACACGAGCCTAGAATTATTGGACGAAAGACGAGAGGCCACTCTCATCCAATTGGCCGCCCAAAAACATCGGATCGAAAGATACTACAATCGAAAAACCAATCTTCGATATTTTAAAATCGGGGACTTGGTACTAAGGAAAGTCACTCTCAACACCCGAAATCCGAATGAAGGAAAACTGGGTCCGAACTGGGAAGGACCATATCAGGTCCTCGAAATCATCGGAAAGGGGTCCTACAAGCTCGGTGTGATAAACGGCAAACAACTACCGAGCAATTGGAACGTCTCGAACCTAAAACGATATTACTGCTAAGGTACGACCCTCCCATGTTCATTAACATTTTGAAATTAACCCTTGCAGGTACTCGACCAGAAACATGGATGGATTATTCAACCCGAAAACTTAAGGTCTGAAAGCACGCGTTGCACTCTTTTTCCCTTAGACCGGTTTTATCCCAAACGGATTTTTCAGCAAGGTTTTTAATGAGGCAACCATTGATCGTGCTAACATAGAACTGTTCAACAGTATCTGAGGCCTCTTCTCAATCAGCCTCAAATGTTGATGAGGCATTACCCTCGAATATATTAAGTTCGATGCAAGAATGTTACTTCATGGCAACAGGATTTCGATAGGAAAAATTGTAAGGGCCAAATGGTCAAAACGAATCATGCCCGTATAGTTTGCTCAAGCCCTGGCACAAAACATGAACGTGTATAATGACTTATAAAGAGAAATTTCTTCTTTACCGATATCTCATATCTCGGAAAGTTTCTTCTATTTCATGAGCTATTATGCAAAGAGGCTCAAGGGCAAACCATGACCGGAGTGAAAAATTACCCCATAAATCGGGGACTGCCAACCAAAAAATCAACAAGATCAAACTCCATGTATGCCTAAGGGCTACATTAAGTCGAGCTCGAGAAATCATTCTCACTCGACTACGAAGCCCAAGGGCTACCTTATTTCGAGTTCGAGCAAGTCCTCACTCGACCGCTAAGCCTAAGGGCTATTATTACTTCGAGTTCCAGCAACGCTCACTCGACTATAAAGCCTAAGGGCTACCCCAACTCGAGTTCAAAGCAACCATTCTCACTCGGGGACTATCTACAAAGCCCAAAGGCTACCTTATTTTGAGTTCGAGTAAACACTCACTCATAAAGCCTAAGGGCTACATTAATTCGAGTTCGAGCGAAACACTCACTCGACCATAAAACCTAATGGCTACATTACTTCGAGTTCGAGAAATCATTCTCACTTGACTACGAAGCCTAAGGGCTACATTACTTTGAGTTTGAGAAATCATTCTCACTCGACTACGAAGCCCAAGGGCTACCTTATTTCGAGTTCGAGCAAGTCCTCACTCGATCACTAAACCTAAGGGCTATTCTTATTTCGAGTTCGAGAAATCATTCTCACTCGACTACGAAGCCCAAGGGCTACCTTATTTCGAGTTCTATTAAACACTCACTTATAAAGCCTAAGGGCTACATTAATTCGAGTTCGAGCGAAACACTCAGTCGACCATAAAGCCTAAAGGCTACATTACTTCGAGCTCGAGAAATCATCCTCACTTGACCACGAAGCCCAAGGGCTACCTTATTTCGAGTTCGAGCAAGTCCTCACTCGATCACTAAGCCTAAGGGCTATTCTTATTTCGAGTTCGAGAAATCATTCTCACTCGACTACGAAGCCCAAGGGCTACCTTATTTCGAGTTCGAGTAAACACTCACTCATAGAGCCTAAGGGCTACATTACTTCGAGTTCGAGAAATCATCCTCACTCGACCACGAAGCCCAAGGTCTACCTTATTTCGAGTTTTAGCAAATCCCCACTCGATCGCTAAGCCTAAGGGTTATTCTTATTTCGAGTTCGAGAAATCATTCTCACTCGACTACGAAGCCTAAGGGCTACATTACTTCGAGTTCGAGCAAATCCTCACTCGACCACTAAAGCCTATGGGCTATTCTTATTTCAAGTCTGAGAAAAACACTCACTCGACTATTAAGCCTAAGGGCTACATTAAATTCAAGTTCGAACAAACACACATTCAACCATTAAAGCCTGAAGGCTACCTTAATTCGAGCTCAATAAACGAGGGGACTATCCACAAAGCCCGAAGGCTATGCAATTCAGATTCGAACTATTGCCCCGAATCAGAGACTACATATCAAACTTAAAAGGCTATTTTGCTTCAAAGGGAGAAAATTTTATATACAAATCTTGCAGACAGGCAACTCGGCTCAAAGGAAGTTATTTACAAAAACCGAAAGCAACCTCAAAAGAAAGAAAAAAAACTACCTAAGGTCCTAAATAGCTTGATCTTCATTGGAGACTGTGTTCTCAGCATCTTCCTCACCTTCAGATCCGCTCGAGCTATCGGAGTCTTCCTCTGGGAAGGCAAGCTTTCGAGCTTTGTCTTCCTCCTCCCTGGCAACTTCAATCTCGGCCGCAACATCGAAGCCCTGAGACTGACCTCCTCGAGAGCTTCTCTTCGAGCCTGCCATTTAGCGTGTTCGGCCATGCTCTTGGCTTTAGCTTGGTTGACCTCAACATCGATCCTGAACTAGGCCACTTTAGCATCGGCTCTTTTATTAGCCTCGATGACCTCAGATCTGGCCACCTCAAGTTCATCAGCCAAGCCCACTCTATCAGAAATAGACAAATCCAACCGATGTTGAAGCTTCTTCATCTTCTCAATCAGCCCCGAGGCATTTTCTTTTGCAGATCGAAGTTGAGCCTCAGACAACTCCAATTGAACTTGAACGGTTTCCTTTTTTGAGGCAATGATATCCATATTCTTTTTAAATTCCTCCGCCTCAGCCAGTAGCCCATAAACCCGTGAGTTAAGCCGTCCGATCTGCTCGATCCTTTACCGAACCTGCAGAATCGGATCGTTAGTGGTTATCTCCTTCTCATCTTCACTATCATGAAAAAATCGGAATACCTGCTCAGCCATCTCCTCGTGCTCTTCCCGAGCTGCTGTCAAATCTGCTCGAAGTTTTTCACTAAGGAGCTTGTAAGAGTCACTCTTCTTAGTGAGGTTCCGAACCTCAGCCTCATGTTCTTCTCGGATTCGGAGGAAGGATTCGTGATGCAGCACCGAAGACTACAAACATGAGGAAAAACATTAGAATTATGTACAACTCTAAGTAAAAAAGAAACAGTAGAGATGCCATCAGAGTTACCCGATTCAAAGCATGTTGGGCCTCGTTAAAAAGACAGGAGGGCCCCATCGCATTCATCACTGATTGATCCTCTTCGGTCACCAATGACCGAAGGTAACTAGCAATCCCTACGGGGGGAGAGAAAATTTGGGTATCCTCAGGCACGGAGAGCACTACCTTCCGCCTACGATCGGGATCAACACTCGGGGCCGGGAATCGGTCCACCAGTTTTTGAACCGATGAAGACCCAGCAGAACCCAACCATGATATTTTCTTTGGTATCGATATTCCACCAAAATCGATAACCTCCTCCGAGGAAGCCGACTCGAGCTCATCCAGAAAACCGTGGATATCGGTCGGCTCCTGAATATCCTTGAAGGATCGACCTTCCAACATGCTGGCCTCATGGATCATAGCATCCGAAATGTGAGGGGAACCGCTAATGTCAAACTATCCCGAGCTCGTCCCTCGAGGTATCTTCTGCTGCCTGAGAAGTTCTACCCCTCGACCTCCCCTTCAACCATCTTAGCTCGAGACGGGATAGTCTCGATTTTTTCTTGTTCTGGGATTATGGCCAGGATGCCCTTATTTACTTCTGCCGATTCGGAAGATTATTGTATCACAACATTAGCCCGTATACAGGCTAAATCTTCTTCTCCTTCTTCGGGCTCGTCCCTAATCAGCTGATCAATTCCGAAGGCATGACACCAGAGCCCCTCTTTGGCTTGCGAGATTTCCTAGCCGGTTTTTCCTTTTCTAAACTAGGGGAACTCGGTACATCTTTTCTATTCCTTTCTCTAACCTGCTTCGGAGTCCTCATGATAACATCCTTCCCGAGTCCTACAAAGGGAAAAAGGAGGATAAGCAAGTAAGGAAGAACAAATAACAAACAAATCGAGAAAGAGACTCACCATGACTACGGGCCTCCCATCGACCCTTTGATAATTCCACCCAAGCGCGCTCGGAGTACGGTCTCTACGACACCAGACTTTCAACCCATTGTTTAAGGTCCGGAATCGGTTCCGGCATCCGAGCTACGGCTGTGAGAAGAAAGGAAAAAACGGATCAAGAAAATGAAAGGTAGTCTCAAAATTAAAACGAACAAAGGGAAACAATTGCTCACGGTTCATGTTCAATTTCTCAGGGAACGGCACATCATCGGCAGGGATCAGGTCCGAGGTTTAGATTCGAACAAAACGGCTCATCCAACCCTTTTCACAGGTCTCGTCAATACTCGAGAACGACGCTTTGGCTGCTCGGCGAGCAAGCTTGATTAACCCTCCTCGGTAAAGTCAGGGACTATAAAGGCGCGTAAGGTGATCGAGGGTGAAGATACGCCCCTCGATTTTGCTCGAGAAAAATCGGAGAAGAATCACTATCCTCCAAAAAGAAGGATGGATCTGGCCTAGGGTCACGTCATATCTCTTGCAAAAAGCGACGATGACGGGGTCTAAAGGACCCATCGTGAAAGGATAAGTGTAAACACTTAAGAATCCTTCCGCGTGAGTAGTAATTGATTCATCAGGCGATGGGACTACTACGTGCTTATCATCCCAGTTGCATTCTTGTTTAACTTTCTTGAGAACTTTCTCGGTGATTGTACACTGGTACCTCGACATTGGCTCACATCGGCCCAGTACCAGAGAGGGTTTTTCAATTTTAAAATCACCAACGGTTGAACACCCTACCGGAACGAATTCCTCAGGGCAAGGCTCCACCACATCCTCGCCACCAGCCGGTCGTGATGAAGAAGCAACCTCTTTTTGCGGAACGGTTTTTGACGTTTTGGCCATCTAAATTTCTGTGGACAAAGATCGGAAGCATTTGGTGTTTTGAGAAAAAATTTGCAGTGATTGTCACAGATCTGCAGGTGAAGAACTTAGAAGATTTGAAGGTTGGAGATCTGAAAATGGAAAATAGTGAAAAGAAGGGCTATTTATAGATTGGGCAATGGCGGTTTAGAATCAACAGTGGCTGACCATCGTCTGACGAACATTTATTGCCTTGGTAACTTAACCGACGGGACATCTATCGCGTACGTCATGGTCGGGCTCGATGCAAACGTCAGTATATATCTAGTCATATCATTGAAAAATCATGTCGTTTCTCGCCACATCCTTCCCGAGAAACGAGGGGACTATCTGTATACGGTCAAAACCGGTTTCGACCTTCGTATAATTAATCAGGATTTGAGCATAATGGACCGAAGGTCGTCTTCATAATATCGAGATGAGATCCGAAGCCAGGTGATCGAGCTCAAAATTTAGGGACCGATCAATACTAAAATCGAAGTCAATATCGAGCTATGATATGAAGTAGCGTTATCGAGCTCAAGAGTCAGGACCCGAGTCAATTCCGAGCCCGAGTTAACATCGAGCTCAAGTCAATTCCGAGCCCGAGTCAATATCAAGCTCGGAACCTAGAGATCGACCACTACCAGGTCCGGCCAAGATCAAGCTGAGAGACAAGAGTTGTTATAGCCGCACTAAGGGAGAGAATCTCGACGGGAATTAAGGAAAAACTAATTAATTAATCTATCATGCGATCCTCACTATGTATTTTTAATTATATTCAAAGTCGGATCCCTCCACTATAAGAAGAGTGGCTATCATTTTTGTAAGGGGGATTGAAGACATCTACACACTCCCATATTAAAGAGATTACTGATATTTATATAGAGATTATCCTTTTTGGGGCTTTATACATTGATTTATCTTGCTTGCTCATAAATCGTTTGCCATTCAATTTGGTCTGTATTTCATTCTTTTTACAGTCAATATTCGATATATTTCTACTTACTTTTCCGATTTGTGTCAAGTTATACCATGTATCCTTAGAACTACGTATAAATTCAACTATATCCGTTCTTTCGGGTAAACAAGCATGGTAAACAAGCATATATAGTTTCTTAGTGATGAAAAATTGACATATAATCGACTGCCTTTATCCAGAATATTGTCATATTTTGACAAAACCATTATTACTTTTTCAACCTAAACTGAGTACATTTTCTTTAGTATAATACAAAATAACAAAAAGGAGGGGTGGGGGGGAGTCTAACAAGACCAGCCTATGTAGTTCTCGGTGTAACCTTTTCCACTACGATTTACATCAAAAAGTAAAAGGTCACGTATCTCCACTACTCCTTATTTTATGTCGAATATATTTTCAAATTTTATACTTGAGTTGTGCCACGTCTAAATGGGATAACATATTAGAGAGAAAATACATGTTAAACTTTGAGGAAGGAGAAAAAGTAGAGAACCACCACCACCATGTGGTGGAATAATTATGATATGTAGACCACTAACCAGAGTTTTCGAGTTCAAGTCTTGAGAATAAAAAACCTTAGTTGGAAGCCCCCTTAAGGGGCCTATTATCCAGTAAAAATCCAGATTAGTTGGGGAAGACAGTTGAAGGCACTTGAAGCTCAACGATATGCACCACCACGCTAGCGTAATACATTTTAAAATCTCAGTAGTTGTAAGTTCGCTTTGCAGATAACAGAGTATTAGAGAGAAGCATTGCTATAGTCATGGGTCCAACTCCCCCAGGAACAGGAGTGATAGCTGAAGCTACTTTGCTGGCCTCTTCAAAACAAACATCTCCAACTAGCCGATAGCCGCGAGGATTTGTAGCATCCTGTTAGACAGCATAAAAATTAGCTGTCGTCTAGGGGCAATGAGAAGGTAAACATGCATTCCACTACAGCTGTGATCTCTTTCCTTTTTCCGTTTTGAATTTTTTTTAACAAATATATGGGTGACGAGAACTATCCACCATCAAATGGTTGGAACATTCTATAACTGGTCTTACAAACTAGCAAATGCTTGTGCATAAAGTATATCTATTTAAAGAGGATCGTGAAGGGAGGCCGAGGCAATATCAGACACAAGTATACTGCATAATGACAAGGATGAGAATAAGGAGACAGTTCGTAGATTTCACACCTCAACAGGATTGATCCCGACATCAATAATGACTGCTCCAGGCTTGATCCAGCTACCTCTAACCATGTTTGGTTGCCCTACAGCTGAGATTATGATATCTGCTTGTCTCGTGATCTCCTCAGGTTTCTTGGTTCTGGAATGGACAATGCTGACAGTGGCATCTTCCCTCTAGGGTAAACATAGAAAGAGCATTGAGAACGACATAATTAAATTACACATATATTATAAGACTTCAACACAAATGCTATTAGAAAGAAGCTCTTTGTAATATCATTTTTCACCAGAATATTACCTGCAGAAGCAGAGCGGCAGGCATTCCGACGATATTACTCCTGCCAACAACAACAGCTCTTTTACCCTTGATTTCCACATTGTACCGATGTAGCAGCTCAATGCATCCTTTAGGTGTACAGGGGACAAATAACGGTTCTCTACCACGCATCGCCAGCCGGCCAATATTTAGTGGGTGGAATCCGTCCACATCCTTCTCAATGCGAACAGCATTTAAGATGTTCTGTTCATTCATATGCTGATCCACAGTTGATGAAGACGTATTATTCAGCAATTAGACAATGGTCTAAAAAGACATTAATAGCTATCAGAAGTATAATAGCTTTATTTTTTATCTATTAACTCATCTCTAACAGCAAAGAGCTAGTCCAGCAGAGTATTTTTTTTCCCTGTCATACAGCAATATGATAGACATCTGATCAAACACACCCATGCAGCAAACGAACAAGTTACACTGGTCAAAGACTTATAATTCTATTGAACCTTATATATCAACATGGTATGCTGCATGTCACGAGTACACAAAAAAAAGATAATATTATTAAATTGTCAGGAATAAGCTAAGTAGAAGCATTAGCATGCTAGATACACTATTACTCAAGTGTACAGAGAATGTATCGACGAGTTACATTAAAAATAATACTCAGAAACCATTTAGAAAATAAATAAACTAGTCAGTCAAAGTTAGATCAAACTTCAATTCAAGCAATTATATGTTCATTACCAATTACCGCTTCTAAATGAAATAAAATCCGTTGGCAGACTAGCTTTGGGAAACTTCAAAACTAAAAAAAAAAAACTGATTGGGAACCACAAATAATGTCATGAGGTACTATCTGACATCTTGACTAGAGGCAAGCTTAGGGTTTCTTTCTCTAAAAATCCAATAGTTAACAATTTAGACATATCATAACTCATCTAAAATCCATTTTGGACATTTATCAAGTCACACGTCTAACATTTTTAACTCTAAGAAAATTCAGCAATGAAAGACAATAAAATTTGGTAGCATACAGAAGGTAACGGTAGCTGAACAAGAATTCCATGAACCATAGGATCATCATTGAAGCCTGAGATATACTTGAGAACTTCTTCTTCAGTTGAGTCTTCAGGCAAACACACTTCATACGATTTGATCCCAACAGCTTCACAAGCTTTTTTCTTGTTGCGGACATAAGTTGCAGAATCCTTCCTGTCCCCAACAAGAATAACTGCCAGGCCAGGAACTACACTAATCGAATCTTTCATCAAAGATATTTCAGCAGCTATTTCATCTCTAACATCTTTTGCAATTTTTTTCCCATCAATAACTTTTGCTGATGCCTCAGTAGTCATTGAGGCTGCACAGTAACGATAACAATGAAAAAAAAATTAAAAACAATAGGCAGAATGAATCCACCAAAGCCAAACACCAACACTCTGAACACACAAAATTCTCAACTAACTTACCTACAACTAAGAAGCTCAATGAAGTCATAACTCTTCACATACCAATTATTAAAATTATATATTCGTTGGCCAAAATAAAGTCTTGCAGTGAAAGCTGAAAATGCTAAATTGAGAAACTAAGCTTAAGAGATATATCTTTCTGAACAAATTCGACAGTTTTTTGAGGCGGTTAATTAAATAAATGTCTGAACTTTGTATATCTACACGATAAAAAATCCCATTAAACCTTTGAATCCTATAAAAGATCATTTTCTAGCCTAAGCTTTTTATTCGTTCAACCTAAAGCAAAAATTGCCAATTCTTTCTTAACTTCTAATCTATAAGAAAATGTGATTTATAGTACTTTTAACTTTGATTCATAATATGAAAATTAAATGAACTGACGGTGCGATACATTTAACAGAATTTACCAGTGATGACGGAGGAAGAGGAAAAAGATGAGCGACTGGCATGAGTGATGATGGTTCTGGGAAAACATGGGTTCTGAAGGGGACCCACAGAGGAACGGAAGTGAATTTGGTGGCGCCGAAAAAGCGGTAGGAGCCGAGCTGCGGTGGTTGACGGCGGAGAGCAGTCGTTTACCTTCATCTTCATCATTGTTACCGGAGATGACGCCATGTTCCGACCAAGAAGGTGAACTTGAGGTCTCAATCTCAGCCCTATGCTTGCACCTTTTTGTGTGTTTTTTGTGTGTTTGGGGTTTTAGATTTTTTGTTTTTTATGTTTTTGGGTAGGGTTTAGGAGCATTAATCAGAAAAAGGAGCTCGTTTTTATAGTACTGTATTTCTTTTGGAAAGACTGGAATAATCTGAGTGGACAGAGGAGAATGCGGAGGAAAAAACAAGCATCTCTTTTCAGATTTTTAGACGGCGTCGTACTTAGAGGTGTCAAACGGTGCGGTGCGATTGCGGGGCAAACCCGCATAAGAATTAAACCCGCCCCGTCCCATACCGCATAGCATTTGTACCCGCCCAACACTCACACCCGCATCCACCCGCCCCTGCCCCCGCCCCGCATATTTTTTTTCTTTTATTTTTTCAATTTTATTTCTTTTGAGTTTTTGGTTGAACTTTCTGATTTAATCAATCAAAAAATTGAAATATTTTTTGTTGCTCTTAAGCTACTGTGCCCTTTAAAAAAATTATTAAGCGAAAACTTATTAAAATGACAACAAAATATTTAATCAATCAAAATTTTTAAACAGAAAATGACAAAATTATTGAATAACACGTGTGATTTAATACTAGGAATAGCTTTCTTGATTTTGAACTCTTATGGTACTGTATCCTTTTAAAAAAAGATTTAACATATAAAACATTTTCATTTTTATTTAGTTATATTTTTTATTGTTTCACTTTTAATACTATAAATCTATTTAGTAAGATAAATATTTTTTAATTTAAGATTTGCACTACATTAGTGTTTTAAGAGATTTATTAAAAAATGATAGGAATAACACAATTATATTAATGAAGAATTTTCATGATATAGATGGTATGTTTGATTTTTTAAAACAAAGAATTTTCATGAAGTTAGCAACATCTTGCCCATCCCAGATTAGTGTTCAACCATTTTGGTAGTTCAAAATTCAAACCGATAATAAATATAGACCACCTATTTGTGTTTTGCCTTTTTCCAACAAAATACCTCATTTTCCAACGACATTGAAGGTGCAAGTGCAATTAAGCACTACATTATGACCGTGGTTAGTTTTCAGCCCGAATGTGACTCTTCCACTATACCACTAAATTATAAATTTTGATGGTGCACTTTTGAGTTCTGTTGAAAGAATACGATACGATGTTAATTAAGGTAAAAATAATTGATATATAGTGAATTGTCTAAATATTAGAATTTGAATTGGGGTAGAATGAATTATTTACGATTTCACCTAACTTCAGACTAATATGCGGCTAATTTGATTGAGTATGTATGATTCATAGTTTTGGCACATGTCCTGAGTTTTATTGCATTATTTTACTCTGATCATCTTTTGATGTTATTAATGGACACTTGAACATTCGAAAATTAAAATATTAATGAAAATGAGAGGATTTTAGCGGAGATTGGAGCAAAAATCTTTTTCTAGTCTACAATAAGTAGATGAAATATTTGACGGCAAACATATGCAAACTTCTGCTAACGAGCACAAGTGAATCAACCGGCTTCTCTAATTCTCATTCTTCCCATAGGATGTGAGTTCAAAACACAAGGATTTTAAGTCCTATTGGATCACACAAGAATTTGATCAACAAACTAACTTTATAGTTTGATTCTCGAAAAAGAAGAATGCACACTAACATTATAGTGTACTTTTCTAACATATGGACCAATGGCTACTTTGCTAACGCATTTGAAAAACTGGCTAAACTTTAATAGTCGTATAGTTACTTTTCTAACACATATGGACCAATGGCTACATTGCTAAGCATTTGGAAAACTGATTAAACTCTAATAGCCGGCCAAAAAAGTGGCGAGTTAATTTTTACACTGAAACCACTTCTTTATCATGAAGAACAAAAGATAGTATTCTACATATTGCTCTCACGTAGGTTTGTTTCTAAAGCTAAGCAAAATAAGTTGGAAAGACATAGATCATTAGAAAAAGAGGGCAAAGAGTAAGGATTCTAATTACTATCCAGATCCTCTCACTTAAAGAAAGCAAGGGATTGTTGAAATTGTCAAAAGTCACACATTGGTGGATGACAATTTTTAATGGAAATTTCACCTTATAAAAGGAGGCCTAATGTTTAGGATTTTAGTACACCTCTCATTTGCCTTTTATCTTCTTAAGGCATTTGTATCTTCTCTCTTTAGTATTATTTCACTTGTAATTTTGGAGTGGAATAAAATATTGATTGTATCCGAGAAAGTAGGCAAAATTGGCCGAACCTCGTAAATTCTGGTGTTCTTTTATTGTTGTCTTATTGTCTTATTTATTATTGAGTGGTTGTCATAATTTTTGGTATAGTAGTTGTGACTCATTCACGTTATATACATTTGGCTTCCGCAACAATTGGTATCAGAGCCAAGGTACTGTCTAAGTATGCTCTGTGGTTGCAGCATAGTCTGATCTTCCACATCAGAAAAGATCTATCTTGGTAACTGAGTCAAGGTTCTGTCTGAGTATGCTCTGTGGTTGCAGCTTAGTCTGATCTTCCACACCAGAAAGGAAATAATCTTGATTTGTGTCGTCAGCTACTAAATAATATTTGTGTCAAAATGGGAGACAGTAAACAAGAAGAATCTACATCAAGTGTCAATAATACGTCATCGTTGGCATCTTCGCTTATGACAAGAATTGTGTCAAATGCGAAATTTGCGGTAGAAATTTTTGACGGGTCAGGACATTTTGGGATGTGGCAAGGCGAGGTTCTAGATGTTCTTTTTCAACAAGGGCTAGATCTTGCCATTGAAGAAAAGAAGCCAGATGTTATTGGAGAAGAAGATTGGAAAATTATCAATCGTGTTGCTTGCGGTACCATTCGATCCTACCTTGCTAGAGAGCAGAAATATCCATACACAAAGGAAACTTCTGCAAGTAAATTATGGAAAGCACTGGAGGATAAATTTTTGAAGAAAAACAGTCAAAATAAATTGTATATGAAGAAGAGACTGTTTCGCTTCACCTATGTTCCTGGTACCACAATGAATGAACATATCACCAGTTTCAATAAGTTGGTCACAGATTTGCAAAATATGGATGTAACTTTTGATGATAGTGACTTGGCCTTGATGTTATTGGGGTCACTTCCTAATGAGTACGAGCACCTTGAAACTACTTTACTCCATGGAAATGACGAAATTTCTCTCAGAGAAGTTTGTTCGGCTTTGTACAGCTATGAACAAAGAAAGGGAGAAAAACAGAAGGGCGGAGAAGGAGAAGCACTAATTGTGAGAGGTCGTCCTCAAAATCAAACGAGGACTAAGAAGGGAAGATCCAAGTCGAGATCTAGACCCAGCAAAGATGAATGTGCCTTTTGTCGAGAAAAGGGGCACTGGAAGAAAGACTGTCCGAAGTTGAAGAATAAGGCCAGACATAACAATGGAAAGGCCATTATGGATTCAAATGTAGCTGATTGTGATGATTCAGACTTCTCATTAGTTACAACAGAGTTATCAACATCATCAGACATATGGTTGATGGACTCGGCTTGTAGCTACCATATGTGTCCCAACAAGGACTGGTTCGTGAATTTTCAAGAAGGAGAATATGGAGTCATCCACACAGCGGATAACAGCCCTCTTACCTCATATGGCATTGGTTCAATAAGATTAAGGAGCCATGATGGAATGATCAGAACATTAACAGATGTTCGATATGTACCGGGTTTGAAGAAGAATCTCATCTCTGTGGGAGCCCTAGAATCAAAAGGGTTCAAAATCATTGCAGAAAATGGAGTGATGAGAATATGCTCCGGTGCACTAGTGGTAATGAAGGCCAATCGGAAGAACAATAACATGTACTGCTATCGTGGTAGCACAGTTATTGGGACAGCAACAGTAACATCCAGTGATGACAAAGAGGCAGAAGCAACTAGGCTATGGCACATGCGCTTGGGACATGCTGGAGGGAAATTCTTGAAAGCTCTATCTAATCAAGGATTGTTAAAAGGCGTAAAGACTTGCAACTTGGAGTTTTGCGAGTATTGTGTCAAAGGGAAACAGACAAGGGTTAAATTTGGTACAGCGATCCATAATACTAAAGGCATTTTGGATTATGTACACTCTGATATTTGGGGTGCTTCCAAAACACCTCCATTGGGTGAGAAGCCGTCGATGCTGAAGTTGTATTCTGATAATCGTGGTGCTGTTGTAGGATCGGCATGCTTATCGAAGCCACTTTTGCTCATGAGCCCTTGAGAGCTCTGTCCTCGATCGTTCCTTCGATCATTTCGGATGGAATTGCGTCCTGGGCTGTTATTTCTACGATCTGCATTGTATGGTTGATATCGATCTCTGTTCGACCGGGGTTCTATGTCGATATCCCTTTGAGTTGTGCCGATGGGCTTGTTTGGATAAACGGAACCTGAAGGGGTCCCCAATTGATCATCCTCGACCTTGATCTTTGACTGGTACCGATTATGTACATCAGCCCAGGTTACCACTAGATATTTAATTAAATTCTTCTTTAGCTGTCGTGATGCCACCGAACTTCGTTCATTCAAAACCTGAGTAAAGGCTTGAACAACCCAATCGTCTGTGACCGGTGGTAGTTCTATGCATTCCATTTGGAACCGAGATACGAATTCCCTCAACATTTCATTGTCTTTTTGTTTCATCTTGAAGAGGTCTGACTTCCTAGTTGTAACCTTTATTGCTCCGGCATGTGCCTTTACGAAGGAGTCTACAAGCATGGCGAAAGAATCGATGGAATTAGGCGGCAAATTGTGGTACCATATCATTGCTCCTTTCGACAAGGTTTCTCCAAATTTCTTCAGTGAAACAGATTCAATCTCATCGTCTTCCAAGTCATTCCCTTTTATTGCGCATGTATAAGAAGTGACGTGCTCATTAGGGTCGGTGGTCCCATTGTACTTAGGAATTTCTGGCATTTGGAATTTCTTCGGAATGGGTTTCGGAAAAGCATTTGGAGGGAAAGGCTTCTGTACAAATTTCTTTGAATCCATACCCTTTAGAATCGGTGGCGCCCCCGGTATTTGGTCAACCCGTGAGTTGTATGTCTCTACTTTCTTGTCATTTACCTCGATTTTCATTTCTCCTGATTCAATCCATTTAGTGAGCTCCTCGAGCATTTTCATAACGGCGGGGTCAGTACCCGATTCGTTGGCGTTTGACCTTTCCGGCACATGCTCGGTCCTGTGGACGACTTCTGGTTCGATCCTACTCGGTGTTCGGTGCTAATTTTGTAGTTGTGCTATAGTGGCTTGTTGAGCCCGTAACATTTCGAATATCAATTGGAGGCTAACTCTACCATCTTCTCCGCCCTGTGTACTTCGACCGCTTGATCGAACTTCCCTGCGTACGCTACCTTCGGGATCAACTCCCAAATTTGCATTTAGGGCAATATGTGAACAGACATCGACGGGATTTGTAATTTGTACTCCCTCGAGGTCAGCCTGAGGCACCTCGATTCCTGGGGTGGCTATATTGTCATGAAATCCGAGGCCGTTGTCACCATGTGTAGGTGTTACTTGTGAGTTTGACATGTTTATCATGAAAACAAAGATTCTTACGAGAACAAGTGTAAAGCAGTGTATGTTATCGTAATCAGTATTAAGCAATCACTATTATCCTTAGCCCCATGGTGGGCGCCAAACTGTTTAACCTTAAATTTGGATAACAATTAAACTTATAATGAGGTTCTAAGGACACGTGATTTTACTTAATACCAATTGATAAATATGAAGATTAATAACAGAAATGAACTATAAAGTAAAGCAAACCAGTGTTAGAATGGAACTCAGCCCTCGAGTTTGGATACCCTCGAACTGGTTGGTGCAAGAGCAATTAAAATATAACAAGCTGATGAATAATAGTATAAACGAGAAAGAGAATTATATTGCTTTTATATCTGTGAACAATATGTCCTTACAAATAGTTAATACTCCCCTTTATATAGTAGAGCAATTCTACTTACAAAAAAGAAAGAATATTGAGATGAGGCAACTGGTAAATATGATTAGGGGCTGTGAAAGCATATATTTTATGGCATCCTTGGGACTTAAAGAAAGATTGACAGAACTCAAGAATGGAGCAAGAGCATATAAAAGGGGTGAAACGAATTTTTTTTATGAGTTCAGGAGTAAAGATATATATACTTAATTAGAAACGTCTCTAACATAAACGTTAATTATTAATGCAATTCAATCCAATAAAAATTACAAAATATCCAAAGTATATTACAAGAATCGGATTTGCATTTATTTACTGTAATTTAAACAACTCCTAAATATGACCTTATTTCTTTGACCAACTCAATTTATGAAAACATAGTTTATTTAAGTTATGTTATTAACATGTCACTTAAAAGATAAGTTCATATAATTTAGCTTTATCTTGTTTAAACTGAGCTTTATAGCAGCAAATCCGTTCAATTTAAGATTTTCTGCTAATAAGGAATATTTCGAATTTGTAACTTTTTAAAATATTTATATGTTATAGAATTTACACCTTGTTATTGCCATTTTAAATGTTCTAGTTGCTATGGATAAATACTATTGTTTACCCACAAAATCGGATAACAATTAAATTTGTGCTTGGTTTTAAGGATACGTGATCTAACTTGATACAAATTGATAAATCAGATTGAAATTAAAATAAACAATGGGAAAGTAAATGCAAACCACACAAGTTGAACAGTCTTAGCTTTAGAAGGTTAGCCGCCCTCGAGCCAAAAGTGCTTTTATCGATATCAGAACAAAATAACAAGAGAGTAATAAGAACTAAAAATAACAATATATTGCTTTGGGATGCGAGTTACCGTGTGTTCAATGAATTATTGGACCCCCTTTATGTAGTAGAGGAGTCCTACTTTAGGTACAATTCTATAAAAGGTATAAAATCTCTTGATTTGCTGATTGTCGGTTCCTTATTGATACGTGCCGAGATTCCCTCTGCAATATCCGACCGGTCATGGATATTTTGGTCTTCTGTTAGTTATCTCAACAATGTCTCTCCGAGCTCGTTCGAGGCTAAGGTCGATACCGGACTCACCGCTAGTCGAAGGCAGGCATTCCGACCTCGGGTCCTAGCTCGGTGGGACTCGAGGTCGATCTTCATTCCTTGGATGTTGTCACGACCCGAAATTCCCACCTTCAGACCGTGATGGCGCCTAACATTTTACTTGCTAGGCAAGCCAACGTTAGAATAATATTAACTAATTTTTAAGCAATCTTTAAATTATTAATAATCAAAGAAACAAATATGGAGGAAAAGTTTGAAATATAGTGAAATAACCCATAAAACAACGGTATCTAAATACCATCAGAATTGATATCACAAGTGCACGAACTTCTAGAATAAATACAAATAAAGATCTGAATAAAATAAAGCTGTCTGAAAATAAGCACACAACCAAAGTAAAATAGACGGAGACTTCAGAATTGCGGACGCCATGTAGTTATACCTCAAGTCTCCTCTGGTAGATGAAATCCGAGCAAGTCTATGGTACGCTGCTGGGACCAGCTCCAAAATCTGCACAAGAAGTACAGAGTGTAGTATCAGTACAACCGACCACATGTACTGGTAAGTGCTAAGCCTAACCTCGACGAAGTAGTGACGAGGCTAAGGCGGTTCACTTACATTAACATATACGCAATATTAATAACAATAACAAATAATAGAAATAAATCAGGTAACTCATTTATAATAATTGAAGCCAACTCACCAGTCATAATCCATTATTATTTCAACCAATTCTGTTGCAGCGTGCAACCCGCTCTCACAATATATTCACATTCAATTCTGTTGCAGCATGCAATCCGCTTTCACAATATATTCACATTCAGTTCTGTTATATATTTATTTCAATCAAGTATATATAGACTTTTTAATAAGTCTGTTGCGGCGTGCAATCCGATCCCCCAATATTGACTTTTAATAAGTCTGTTACGGCGTGCAATCCGATCCCCCAATATTGACTTTTAATAAGTCTGTTGCGATGTGCAACCCGATCCTCCAATATGGATTTTTTAATAAGTCTGTTGCGGCGTGCAACCCGATCCTCCAATATAGACTTTTTAATAAGTCTGTTGCGGCATGCAACCCGATCCTCCAATATGGACTTTTTAATAAGTCGGTTACGGCGTGCAAACCGATCCTCCATTATGGACTTCTTAATAAGTCTGTTGCGGCGTGCAACCCGATCCTCCAATATGAACTTTTTAATAAGTCTGTTGCGGCGTGCAACCCGATCCTCCAATATATCCATTTATATCAATTCTTATAGAAGAAATTTCTCCAATAAATGCAATAATTAATATAAAACTATAAGACAACAAACATACAATAATTATGATTTAATTATGAAACAAACAATGACAAATAACAATTTATTATGGGAATCAAGGAGAAAATAGGCAGTTTAATGTTTAATATGCTAAATGTCAAATAGCAATTAATACACATAATTCAAATAAGATGTAACAGTTAATGCAGGAATTCAAGAATTAATATTTGACAAAGAATAGGAGAGAAACAATTATTATAACAATTAATTCATGATTTAAAATAATTTATGATTTTTCAAGTAAATATGCAAACAATTAATTTGACTACGTATAGACACTCGTCACCTCGCCTATACGTCGTTCGCATGCATTTCACATAACAAATAATTTAAGGGTTCTATTCCCTCAAGTCAACGTTAACCACAACACTTACCTCGCTTTGTAATTTCCAATCAATTATTCAACCACAGTTTTTCCTTTTAAATTTGTCTCCGAAAGCTTCAAATCTATTCACAAACAATTCGATATATTCAATACTAATCATTGGAATTAATTCCATATGAATTTACAAATTTTTCGGATAAAAATCTGAAATTCATTAAAATATTCGACTGTGGGACTCACATCTCAAATCCCGAAAAAACTCATGAAATCCGAACACCCGTTCTGCTACGAGTTCAACCATACAAAAATTGTCCAATTCCGATATCAAATGGACCTTCAAATCTTAACTTTTCATTTTTGAAAGATTTTATAAAAATCTAATTTTTTTTCCATCTAAATCCGAAATAAATGATGAATATAGACATGGATTTGTGAAATATAATCACTTTTGGTTATAGAACACTTACCCAATTCAAAGTCGTGAAAAACCCCTTTGATATCGCCCAAATCCGAGACTTTATACTCAAAAATGAGTAAAAATGGCTAAGACCCAATTTTATGTATTCTGCCTAGCATTTTCGCATCTATGAGCTATATTTTTGCACCTTCGGTCACGCATTTGCGAGAAAAATCCCGCATTTGTAAAGTAGGGCTGCCAGGCGAGGTTCCGCATCTCCGAACATTTCTATAGAACATGCGATGTCGCAGAAGCGACCAAATGACCGCAGAAGCGGTCTCTTCCCCATAAGCGATTCAGCCTTCGCAGAAGAGGTCGCGCATTTGCGCCCCATTTCTCCGTAGAAGCGACGCAACTGGCCAGTGCCCAAGTCACAGAAACGACCATCTTCTCACAGATGCGGTTGCGCACCTGCGATCACCATTGCGCAGGTGCGATTACACCAGGTTCTGCCAAGAACCTGCTGCTTTCAACATGCTCTAAACAATCTGAATTTCGTCCGAAACTCAACCGAGCCCCTCGGAACCTTATCCAAATATCTCAACAAGTCCCGTAACATAATACAGACTTACTAGGGGTCTCGTATCACGTCAAACAACGCTGAAATTACAATTCACATCCCGATTCAAACTTTGAGTTTTAAACTTTTCAATTTGCAAACCTCGTTCCAAAACATATTAAATGAATCCGGAATGACTTTAAATTTGTCACACAAGTCATAAATTACATAATGGAGCTGTTCAAATTTCCAGAATCGGATTCTGGCTCCGATATCAAAAAGTCAACCCCGTGGTCAAACTTGGAATCTTTAGTCTTTAAATTGCTAGTTCCGTTAAATGGTCATAACTTGAGCTAGGGACCTCCAAATTAAATCTCGGGCATACGCCCAAGTCCCAAATCATGATACAGAGCTATCAGAACTGTCAAAACACTGATTCGGGTCTGTTTGCTAAACATATTGAACAAAGTCAACTCACTTGAGTTTTAAAGCTTTATTTTGCATTTTAATCTATTTTTCTCATGAAAACTTTCCGGAAAATTTTATGGACTGCGCACGCAAGTCGAGAAAAGATAAATGGTGCTTTTTGAGGTCTTAGAATACAGAACTACTTATTAAATTTAAAGATGACATTTTGGGTCATCAGATTCTCCACCTCTAAAACAAACGTTCGTCCTCGAACGGAGTTAGAAAAAAAAAGTACTTGAGGTGGTGAATAAGTGTGGATATATACTCCGCATGTCCGACTCGGACTCCCAAGTAGATGCCTCTACCGGCTGACCTCTCCATTGCACCCGAACTGAAGGATAACTCTTTGACCTCAACTGTCGGACCTGCCGGGCTAGAATAGCCACCGGCTCTTTGTGATGACCCAAAAGGTTATCTTATGTTTTAGAACTCGAATCTGTGCTCTTAAGCCTAAAAAATCTCATTTTAACACTCCTCAATTTACGTGCGCAACCCGGGCAGGTTTTCAAAAATCCTTTATGTTGAAAACTAATGAAAATAAAAATTTTTGCCGTAAAAGTTGATTTTAGAATACTTCGTCCAAAATAAGAATCTGTGCGTTGACGATTCTGCTAGGTCCGTATCAAATTATGGGACCTGGGCGTATGCCCGGAATTGAATTCGGAGGTCCCTAGCTTGAGTTATGAATTTTTGATAAAAATTAAAAGTCTAAAAATTTATTATTTTTAAGAATTGATTGATGTTTGGCATTGTTAGTACCGGGTTCGTATTTTGGTTCTGGAGCCCGGTATAGGTTCATTATGATATTTAAGACCTGTCTGAGAAATTCTGTCAGAAATGGAGTTGATTTGACGTGATTTGGACCTTCGGTTTAGAAAATAGTAATTTTAAAGTGTTCTTGAGAATTTCATTTGATTTGGTGCTAAATTCGGAGTTCTAGTTGTTATTTTGGTGATTTGATGGCACGAGCAGGTCCGTATGATGTTTTTAGACTTGTGTGCATGTTTGGTTTGGAGCCCTGAGGGCTCGGGTGAGTTTCGGATAGGCTACGGGGTGATTTGCACTTAGAAAATCTGAGATTTTTGCTGTAGCAGCTGTTCTGGTGTGCCCTTCTTCGCGTTCGCGTAGGTAGTGTCATGAACGCGAAAGGTAAAATTGGGGCAGGAGAAATTTCTTCTTCGCGAACACGAAGGATTGGTCGCGAACTTGAAGCGTTGGGGGTGGTACACTTCGCGAACGTGATCTGTCTCACGCGAACGCAATAGTTTAAGGGACTTGAGGGAGGGGGTCATGTTTTTCTACACGAACGCGTCCACTGGTCGCAAACGCGAAGGCTTGGGGGGAGTTTCCTTACGCGAATGCGAACGCGAAGGCCTTAGGCCGCTGTGTATTGCGATCGCGACAGGCCTCTCACGAACGCGATGAAGGCCTGTCCAGTGACTTAAAACAGACTCCAAACACGGGTTTAAGCTATTTCTTCAACATTTTTCAAGAACCAAATGGGTAAAGGCAATTTTCAAGAGTCAGTTTCTTCCCCAAAGTGTCTGTAAGTGATTCTAAAACATTTTCTTTCAATTACCCATTACATTTCTTGAATTATCAACCTAAAAATCTATAGTTTCATGGTAGAATTAGGGGTTAGGGTAGAAACTAGGGATTTCGAAAATTCGAGGATTTAGACCCCAATTGAAGTCGAATTCCAAAATTAATTACATATTTAGGCTCGGGGGTGAATGGGTAAAAGGATTTTTGGTCCGAACCTCGGGTTTTGACCAAGCGGGCCCGGGGTCGATTTTTCGACTTTTTGGAGGAAAATTTGGAAAATTTAATTTATGCAATATAATTGATTTCTTTAGAAATATTTGATATTATTGAGTTATTTTTGAATAGATACGAGTGGTTCGGAGGTGAATTCCAAAGGAAAAACTGTGATTGAGAATTAAGTGGCCTTCGGAGCGAGGTAAATATTGTGTCTAACCCTGACTTGAGGGAATTAGGAACCTTAGATTACTTTCTAAGTGAAATTCATGTGAGCGGCATATATGTGAGGTGACGAGTACTTATGCGCCGCCAATTTACCTGTTTTCCATGTTTCTCTATTTTTCTTATATTGTCTCATTCCTATGCCAAATTGCTACGTGTTATACTACTGTTGTTCAATTTATCGTTCTTATCATGTTTACGAATTTTCTGGTGATAGTTCAGTTTTTATTTCAAAGTTGAGATTGATATTATGGAACCAAATATTAAAGTAAGGTTTGTGCTTGTTATTCTATCTCCCTGTTGTTATTTATGCATTGCATTATGGTAAGGGAGAGTGTTAATGCACGAAGGGTGATGTCGTGCCATATTATGAGTGTTAATGCACGAAGGGTGATGTCGTGCAATATTGTGAGTGTTAATGCACGAAGGGTGATGCTGTGACATATTGTGAGTGTTAATGCACGAAGGGTGATGCCGTGCCATATTGTGAGTGTTAATGCACGAAGACTGATGCCGTGCCATGATATGAGAGTTACTGCACGAAGGGTGATGCAGTGTCGTTTCTATTAATTTTATGGTAAGATTGAGAGTAGAAGCACGAAGGGTGATGCCGTGCATTTTTACTTATTATATTCACTATTCCTGTTGATTCATGATATATTGACTACTCCGATGATCATTCTGTTGTAGTTCTTTATCTTGTATTCCCCTCAGTATGTTCCCCTCCCGACATTTCCTGTTTAGTTCTTCATTTCTGTTATTTGCATATACACTGTTAAATTATACAGGTTGATTTGTAGGTGCCTTGCCATAGCCTCGTCACTACTTTATCGAGGTTAGGCTCGACACTTACCAGTACATGGGGTCAGTTGTACTGATACTGCACTTTGCACTTTCTGTGCAGATTTTGATACCGGCTCGGGTTGATCGAGATTTTGCTATTGGTCCGCTGTCCGGAGACTCAAGGTAGATCTGTCGGCGTTCACATACCTTGAAGTCCCCGTCTATCTTTTCTGTTCTATTGTTTCTTTCATTCAGACTGTTGTATTTCTTTTCTGACTATTACTTGTAGCAATTTCTAAAATGGTCGTGAATTGTGACTCCAGATCCGGGTAGTAGTAATTAATACAGTTTTATGATATTCCGTGCTTATTATATTTCATCTTAGTTAATTATTGATATTTACTGAATGGAAATAAGTAATTGGTTTAATGATTCTCTAACGTTGGCTTGCCTGGGAAGTGAAATGTTAGGCGCCATCACGGTCCCGTCAGTGGGAAATTTCGGGTCATGACAGTTGGTATCAGAGCACTAGGTTACATAGGTCTCACGAGTCACGAGCAAGCTTAGTAGAGTCTGAAGGATCGGTACGGAGACGTCTGTACTAATCTCTCAGAGGCTATGACATTTAGGAAAAATATCACCTCTTTCATTCCTTTTCGTGCGGCATTGATTTTACTTGAAACCTATATCTCACATTCCTTTGTATCTACTCGTGTATGACATTGCACACTCGGTATCAGTTGTGCGTCGACGGTTCGTGATGCCGATAATGAACTACGAGGAAGCCAAAGATGCGCAAACATTGCCTCAATGTGTGATTTCGACTGAATATACAGACATATAAAGAGATCACCCAGTGAATAATGTGGGGGGAGGGGGTGCAACGTACCTTGGCATCTGGTGAACTATGACTTCGCGCTGAGTGGGGGAGTCCACTATCAATGAATGGATTGTGAGTTATGTGTTATATCAGTTTTGGCATCAAATGCATATATGTGGTACTGAAAGGTTCTCCCAAAATTTACATGTGTTTAAGACCTGAGATTTTGTAGAGGATTTGGTTGGGACTTGCGGTATGTCTGCCTCCATAATAATCCTATACTTCAGTACTAAAGGAGTTAGAGAAACAACTTTAAATTTACAGAAGATCTACTCAGCGTGGACGTCATGGTTGCGGATTTTGGGATGCTTCGGAGGAAGTACAGTGGTTGACGAGATTCTGGACTATGTGGTTTGTGCCAAGATTTATTTGTATAGAGCTCTACTTTTGTGATCATTGTGTATAAATAGGGCTAAGGGTTACCTCTAATAAGAATCGAAGAGTATGTTAAGAAATGGGTCAGCTCAATAGTGTCGAGACAGCATAACAAAAGAATAAATTGGCCTTGGGAGAGATAATTCTCCACATGTATCTATGGCAAGCCTATGAAGAGGGCAGACCAGCCAATACAACACCGCCCCACTTGGCTCGGTTCTCAAAAATGCTTTTGAAAGAGTTTATTTTTCGGACTCTCCGTAATGCATGGCGCATACGGTTTGAACGATTGCGTCAGGTCACCATGACGGTGTCATAATATGCCATCATGTTCAATAAGTTAGCTCGTCATATTCCTACTTTGCTTCCTACAGCCAGAGAACGAGTCCACAGACTCATTAAAGGACTTATTATGATCGTAAAATTTTGTATGACTCGGGAGCTACAGGCTGACACTTCATTTCCGCTAGTGATAGAAATTGCCAAGATATTAGAACGTGTTCCGGGTGAGGAAAAGGAAACCAAGGAGACCAAGATGTCTCGAGGTTCTTGGGGATTCAGTGGATTCTACTCTGTGAGTATAAATCATTATGGCGGGGGCTCGGATAGTCGGCCAGCCCAGTTCGCACATCGGATTAATCGAGGTGCTCCAGTAAGTTCTTTTAATGCACCACTGACATAAGTGTCCTACAATGGTTATTCTAGTTATCTGGCACAGACTCAGTATGAGCAACCAAACCCGCAGATGGGTTGTTATGAATACGGCGATACTAGGCACATCATGAGAAAATTGTCCCAAACTTGGGAGAGGCATATTTTATCAAAGCACTCAGGCTACGTGCCCCATTGCAGTTACTGCACCACCCACACGATCAGTTAAGGGTGGAGGACAAGCGGGTAGAAGGCGTCCTAGAGGTGGAGACCCGGCTGTTGTTATATTTTTTTTATGGTATGATGGGGGTCGTTACATCAGATGGTGTCGTTATAGGTACAACCTCGATTTAAAATAAAGGAATAATTTTCTTAACTTGATTCGGTTCTAAGAATCAAGACGAGTCCTCCTATTGTGCTCCACTTACGAGTAAACTTCGTAATTCTATAATCTACTTATGTGTTTACTTCTGTTGGGAGGTTTTATGGAGATAACTACACCTATCATTCCATGATGGACTCTAATAATATCTGTGAAGCTAAAGGTGCCTTTCTGGTACTTATTTCGGTATGTTTTGATGTATTTCCGGATAATTTATTTACAAATTGTGAATTATATGCCCTACCGGTGTGGGGTTTATTATGTGTTGTGATTTTGTTTAACGAAAGTTATTTAAAAGGAGAAAATGGAAAGTTTCAACTGGCAAGATGTACATATTGCTTGTGATTCAGAACAGAGGCCGAGGTCCTTATATTTTTAAATAAATTGATATGTTTAAACCGGTCTATGAGCTGTGGTGAAAGTTATATAAGGACGAGATCCTTATAAAAAAACAATTCTTGTGTTTAAATTCTCCCTTGTGAAATTTAATTTGTACGATAGTACTAATAGGGAGTCATGCCTGCTAGGCTTATTTAAAAAATATTTGCATGAAATTCTCTGTGCATACTTACCAAATTCGTGTTGTAATATTGAGTTGTAACCTACGAGATAGGTGCCCGCCCAGGTGGCGTTAAATGCGACTCGTTAATTCGGGTAAATAATTATGAGGTCTTCATGTCTCGCATCTCGTTATTAGTATTGTGAAGGTTTGAAATGAGATTTTTGTTAACATGAAGTTAATTGATGATTCTGTAATTGATTATGGAAAACTATTAAGACCAGATTAACCCAGAAGGGTTCCCCATTTAGATGGTCAGACAAGTGTGAGTTAAGCTTTCAGAAGCTCAAGACCGCTTTGACTACAATGCTAGTG
Source organism: Nicotiana tomentosiformis (assembly GCF_000390325.3). Taxonomy (NCBI): domain Eukaryota; kingdom Viridiplantae; phylum Streptophyta; class Magnoliopsida; order Solanales; family Solanaceae; genus Nicotiana; species Nicotiana tomentosiformis. Next base: position 50,769,253 of record NC_090812.1, read on the forward strand.
TTGGTATTACACACAGGTTAAGGATCGTATACGGTATATTATGACGCCTCTTACATTGGGCTTGGTATAGTATTAATGCAAGATGGCAAGGTAACTGCATATGCGTCGCGGCAATTGAAAGTTCACGAGAAGAATTATCATGTTCATGACTTAGAACTGGCAGCCATTGTTCATGCGCTGAAGATTTAGAGGCATTACCTCTATGGTGTCTCGTGTGAGGTATTTACTGATCATCTTTGCCTTCAGTACCTGTTCAAAAAAAATGATCTTAATTTGAGGCAGAGAAGATGGTTGGAGTTGTTGAAAGACTATGATATCACCATTTTGTATCAACCCGGAAAGGCCAATGTGGTGGCCGATGCTTTGAGTAGAAAGGCTGTGAGTATGGGCAGTCTTGCGTATATTCCGATTGGTGAGAGGCCATTAGCTGCATATGTTCAGACTTTGGCTAACAAATTCATGAGGTTAGATGTTTCAGAACCCATTCGAGATCTATACTACAAGAATATTGACTTTTAGCGACCAAATTCTAACGAAGGGAATTGAATCCGGTCATTATAAGTGTATTTATGACGACCAATATTTTTTCCGGTCGTCAAAATCAATTTCTAGTGCAATATTAACGAAAGGATAATTTTTGGTCTTTAAAAATTATAAAATCCGGACGTTAAATATGAAATATTGGGCGCTAATTTTTTCCCTCTTTTTTTGCAACGCACATTCAACCCACGCACCCCCTCAACTCTCTTCTCCCACTCCCACCCCCACCCCCCAAAAAAGGGTATATCTTTATATTGTTACTTAAAGAGCAGAGACCTAGTATCTCAGAAATTGAACTCTTTAAAGAATCATAATTTTGGTTCTTCTCTGCAACCTAGGGTTTCAATCTCCTTCTCGTCAAGGTAAGCTCTAAACTTGCAGTCAATTATTTTGTCCAAATTTGCCTATAAGTTGTTAAAGGAATGACTGAAAATTATCTTATTTTTTCATACGGAGTATAACATGCTGTCCAACTTTGGATTGAAGTTGTTGAAAGAATCTCTTAAAATTATGTTTGCATTTATACCAAGTATAGTGTGCTGCCAAATTTGCATTTTAGTTGTTGAAGGAATGTCTAAATCAGCCTGTTAGAGCCTTATTCATGAGAGGATTTACTGGAAATCATTGGAAATTTCTTTAATCCTTGTTCCATAAATTCATTAGAGCTGATTCTAAAGCATCTCTACGGAGTTATTGAACGGTTCTTTATAAGAATTAATTATTTTTATGGTTTGAAATTGGGCATTTTTTTATGTTATCGTCTCTCTCTATCTCTATGTTTTTCAAATACTGGGTTGCATCTTATAATTACATATGCTCCAAACTAATAATTACATGTAGGTTTTATGACATTGCTGATGAATTCGCAGAAGTTGGGTTTTTATTTTCATTGAATATTGCCTCGTTATAGGTCAATTATGTGTATTCGTCTTGTAGAGCAGATAATTTTGTGGAATTGGGTTTGATTGCATATTATTATTGGAACAAAAGGTTTCTCACTATCTAGTCGTGATTGTATTGTAAAATTTTCGTGTGAAATAAGAATTCGCTAACTTTATCCTTAATTAAACTTTCTGAGTACATTAGGAAGAAATACGCGATTCTCTTTTTCTACCCACTAGACTTCACATGTGTTTGCCTGACATGTTAGCTTGTATCCTAAAATCACTCAACTGCTACTTTCACTTACTTATAATGAAGTTGAACTGATTATGGTTGTTTCTTAATGTATGTTTTCGCTATTATCAATTCATGCTACTGTAGAGATCACTGCTTTCACTGATCCTTATGAAGAATTTTAGAAGGTGAACATGCCTGCAATAAGATCATTTATATTAGCTCCACCTTACCAAAGCAATCAAATCATGGCCAAATCCCTTGTTTCCTCGCCTCTTGATGGACTTACTTCATCTGAAGACATTCCCACATTGTATGAATTAATTGAAGTAGTTCGTTTTCTGGATTTTCTTGTTTTTAGCTATCTCCTTTTTGACTTTCTAGTTCTTCTTTATTATATTGTAAAAGAATCGAACAAGTACGTAGAGCTTACCATGATCACCTTTGTTTTCTATATTATAAAGCAAATGGTGATTTCACTTAGATGCTCTTTAGTTTTGGCTGTTAGGCACTAGTTCTGCCATTTTCCATTCTCATTATCTAGTTATTTATGATCGATCAATTTGAAAGCTTGAAAATATTTAGTTTTGTCTTTGCTGTAAAGAAACATTCTTTTTGCTTTATTTAGTATAATGCTTTGGGTTGTGCTAGTGTACTTGGATATTTGAGATACTGCTGTGGTGCATTTAAAAAAGATTGGTCTGCATTTTTTGCTATTTCTGCACTTATTGTCAATACTAAAAGTTTTTGAATTAGAAGAAATAAGGAATAACACACAGTACCCTAATAATACTTGCTAGTTGGCATCCTTTTTCTTATTGGCAGCTTGCTGAAATATTTTTCTTTTTCGGGTAGCTTAATAATACTTTTCTTTCTTTTGTTGTATTAGGTTGACATGAATCTATCAAAATCTCGGAAGTTTGAAATACAATCAACTTCAAAGACTGTTAAGCATTCATACGTTGCGCCAAGTGCCTTAGCAAGGGGACGAGGGCAAAGCTTTAGATCTTTGGGTTCGGTAAGGGTAAATGCTGAACAGAGACTCCCGATTGGAAATAGTAAAAATCTTAATGCAGCAGCTTCTTATCTGAATGAGCTAGCTCAGAATACGAATCTTGCACCTCCTGGTTTTGATCCACTAGAAGATGATGTTTCCCTCCCTCAAGAAGTTGAAGTGATGCAAGACACTCAAAGAAGCAAAATAAGTATTTTTCTGTCTCAGTTTGTAATATTTGTTTGCTGTTATTGGATTGGCCCTTTTTTATGATTAACTCAAATTGGAAATTAGCAGGTTCGTGTGAATCTGAAAAGGTAAAAATGTTCTAGGACTCAAAGTTGGAGAAAAGTTGAGCGTCACTTTCTACCACAATCGAGCTGTTGGGAAGCATTCAACCACATTTGTGAGACACTGAGGTATATTAGTTCGTGATCATAATATGTGTCCATTGCGCGTACACTCGTGGGCGGATATCGAAGAATATAAGCTGGACCACATTTGGGAAGTTGTTACTGTAAGAATTTAAAGTATTACTTTAATTTGTTCTTTTGCCTTTTTCTTTTCTTCTTTCACAAATGAAAAGAAAATTAATTTTGAACCTTATAATCTTACATAATAATCATGTTAAATCATTGAGTTTTAGTTTAAGCGTAATAAAAAGAAAATATATTTTAGAGGCGCTAATTTTGCAGCATACAGATACTTCCAGAATAAAGGTTTGATGTTCGCCTCTTCATGCTTGCTGCTAGAAAAGAATTTGACTTTTTAGTTTTAATTTTATTGATTGCTGTTAATTTTAATAATAGTAATAAAAGTTTGATCGGTACATCTACAATATGAGATCGCCAGTAATGGAGGCAGGGCCTCCTTAAGGTTTATTGCCGCTTTGCGACATAACATTTCAGTTTATATGCCATTTGAAGATTTCTGCTTTGGTTGAAGTTAGGTCACTAAGATTTTGTGTTAAAAGAAATAAGGAAGAATGAAATCAAGATAGGCAAAGGAAGCTCTTTTGCAGCGTAAAAAACTAAAGTAAATGTTTGGGAGGTTTTATCTCCATTCAGGCATAAGGTGTATTTTGTTTCTTCTTTAATCTTTGGATACAGTAATTTGAAGTTGTTGGCGTCGTTTCTGGCATGTATGGCTACAACCAGAATACTAGTATTATAGTTTAATTCTTTCATATAACATTCAAAAGAAAATAATTATTATTTAAAAGTCGAAGGATTTCATCTTAAAGTGTTTTGGTTCTAACAATTAATTTGTCACTAGTAACGCTCAATGTTTTATTTAATATTATTGGTTAAATTTTTCTTTTTTGTTTGGTTAAAACTCATTGAGTTTTATGTTTGATGATATTCTTAAAATATTATAGGACAAATTTGATAGTGCTGACATAAATGGTCAAAGAGATCATGTCTTGAAACATATGAGAAGGTTATGGAATAATTGGAGAGGATCATTGCACATTATTGTGAAATCTAAGCCATTGCGCGACGTTTTAAAGGATGTGCCAGAGGGGGTCGACAAGAGTGATTGGGAATGGTTGGTCAAGGAGCACTTCTTATCTGAAAAGTTTAAGGTATGACTTCATAACAATTTATAGCATCTTAATTTTTTTAAGCGGCAGACCACACCTTCTATGTTCTGTTGTTATTATAGGAAAGAAGTACAAGAAACTCAATGAATAGGTCTAAGTTGATTATGCCTCATCGTACGGGCAACAAGCCTATCAGAGAGATTATTTATGAACTGCTATGTAAATCGTGCTATTGTGTTAAGAAACCCCATCTTTGTTTAAATGATTTGTTTGACTTGTTTATTTAAATGCGAAGGGAGGCAAAGATGGTAATCCACCAGATATGGCAACTATTTTCTTTGAGACTCGTAAGAAGAACGATAAACTTGTCGAACCTGAAACCAATGAAAAATATGTATGTTTATTGATAAATTTTATTTTACCCCTTCCTTTGACTAAAAGCATTGCATTATTTCAAAGCTTATAATTTTTTAGGCTGAAATTCAAGAACTGGTACGATCTGAGCCGTCTCTTATAAACATTGAGGTTGTAGAAAGGTGCTTTGGACCTCAATGCAAGATCCATGTGTTTGGATTTGGAGGTGGAATAACCGCTAAGGAATTGAAAGATGGTAACTCCTCTAAGGTTGAACTATTGGATGAGTTGAATGCAACTCGTAAAGAAAACCTATCACTTAAAAAAACGCCTAGATAACTTAGAGAGTACAGTTGCACGACTTGCAAGCAAATTTTCTGGTCAGCCTTTATCAACACCATGTTCAAGTGAATCAGATACAGGCATCTGACAGACAGGTTAGTAAACTTTTTACCAACCTTTTACAATTATCACATGTCATATTCATTTATTTAGCTAGTCACCCTGCCACTTTCTACTGCCATATCTTTCTTTATACAAATTATAATTCTCACTTATGATATGATGAGTATTTCTTAATCAAATGAATAAACAAAACTTTCTTCTATTTTTCATGTCAACAACTCATGTGCCTCGCTCGTTTTTGTTGAAGGATGAAATAAATAAATAACTGCTCTTCATGAACTGAGTGATCACCATCCTACTTCACTATGAAAGCCTTCTATATTTCTTAATCCATTTTTCTTGATCACTTATAGAACTTATTTGTCCTTTGCTGAACTTTTTCCTTTTCTTTTGGGTTAAATCAACAAGATTATATGTTATTTTATCTAATTTTGATACTTTTCTACACTCAACAATGTGCTAAAAAAATTCTGTAAATATTTTTGCATAGACAATGAGCTTATTTCAAGTATCCAGAGAATTCTAATTCACTGGAATATTAATGGATAGCAGTCAACTAGTCAGATACCTCTGCTTCTGAATTTTTGCAAAAATCTCTATTTTGTTCTTTAGAAGTGTAACTTTCTTGTATGCTTTAGCATATTGTTTTGTTAGTACTATATAAAAAATTAGTAGCAACTACTTCTAGGTACAAAAATAAATGGCAGTGTCTCTACCATATGTAGTTGCGCCATTTTTCATTTTCCTTTTCTACTCTTTATTGATATTGACAAGTGTTAGATAGTCTCATTCAAGATACAAATAGACAGAACAGTAGTAGGAAAAAGATGACAGAAATTTTATAAATTAGTTTGTTTGGTATTTTTTTCTCAATGTAATTATGTGTACTGATATGTTTTGTTTGCTTTTTAAGATTCTTTTTTTAGGAATTTGTCTTTTCATTGTTGTTGTCTGCCCCCTCCCCCTCTTTGGTATTAGGGAAAAAAGAAAAAAGTGTCAACAAAGGCACACCATTACTGGAGATGGTGCTTGACTGTAGTTTAAATTTTTGGGACTTTCCCAGTCACGGTTGTTTGAATTTCAGGAAATCTCTTATCATTTATATTTATAATGGCCAAGCTTGATTTATTTACTTCAATTGTTTAATCAACATACTGATTAAATTTGTTCATTTATTTTTCAAATAACATTGCTAGAGAAGTTTTTACTAAACTGACATGAACTTGTTCTTTTAGCAGATAAAAAATTTGAAGTATGAAGACGTCATTGAAGAAAGTGCAAAGCAAGTTGATGCATAATAGATTGTATAGCTTTCTTAGCGGTTGTCTAGGGATGTTATCATTTGTACATATGTTACTATTTCATCTTCTCTCTTTTAGGAGTTGATAGTGACAAAGTCATTCAGTTTAGATAGGTATTGTGTTGTTTTTTTAGTTCTTTCTAATTAACATATTCATTTTATTTGAATACATATTGATTACTTATTATTTTTTCTGATGCGTGTGTGAAAGTATATGGAATAATGAATATTATTGTGCAAACACCGGGAAAATTATGATATTGTCTATTTGCATTTATAAAACTTGCATAGTAGCAATGACTGAATTATTAAATAGGTATTAGCAAAAACAAATTTGGTCATTAAAAATACTATTGTTAAAAGTAACATAAAATTAACGAAGGGGAATTTTAGTCGGTAAAAGTAATTATAGTAATCAAATTTATGGTTGCTTTTAAAGAGCTTTAATGAATGGATGACAAATCAACGAGGGGAAAATTCGGTCACAAAAAGTAGGTATAACGACCATAACTTATGTCGTCGCTATGGTCGTTAACTTTTAACGACGACGCTTTTCGTGACCGCTGACAACTAGTTTTTGCCCAGTCGTTAATGACCTATATCGACCATATTTGGGCTTTTAACGACTAGATTTTCCCTCGCTAAAGATCACTTTTCTTGTAGTGCTAGCTTGCACAGTGACTCGGTCTTCTTTATATGAGCGCATCAGAGAGAGGCAGTATGATGATCCTCGTTTACTTGTCCTTAAGGACACGGTGCGACACGGTGATGCCAAACAGGTTGCTGTGGGGGAAGATGGAGTTCTGCGAATGCAGGATCGTATTTATGTACCTAATGTGGATGGGCTTCGTGAATTAATTCTTGAAGAGGCACACAGTTTCAGGTATTCTATTTATCCAGGTATCGCCAAAATGTATCAAGATTTGCGGCAACATTATTGGTGGAGGAGAATAAAAAAGGATATAGTTGCATATGTAGTTCAGTATCTGAATTGTCAGTAAGTTAAGTACGAGCATCAGAGACCTGGTAGATTGCTTCAGAAGTTAGAAATTCCTGAATGGAAATGGGAGCATATCACTATGGATTTTGTTGTTGGACTCCCACGGACTCAGAAAAAATTTGATGCAGTTTGGGGTCATTGTGGACAGGTTGACCAAGTCAGCACATTTTATTCCAGTAGCAGCTACCTATTCTTCAGAAAGGTTAGCTAAAAGTTTCATTCGTGAGATTATCCGCCTTTACGGGGTACCTGTGTCTATTATTTCAGATCGAGGTACACAGTTTACCTCGCACTTTTGAAGGGCAGTACAACGTGAGTTGAGTACGCGGGTTGAGTTGAGCACAACATTCCATTCTCAGCCGGACGAGCAGTTTGAGCGTACTATTCAGATCTTGGAGTATATGCTCTGCGCCTGTGTTATTGACTTTGGAGGTTCTTGGGATCAGTTCTTGCCATTAGCGGAGTTTGCCTACAATAACAGCTACCAGTCGAGCATTCAGATGGCTCCATATGAGGCCTTATATGGAAGACGATGCCGTTCGCCAGTTGGCTGGTTCGAACCGGGAGAGGCTCGGTTATTGGGTACCGATTTGGTACAAGATGCCTTGGATAAGGTCAAGATTATTCAGGATCGACTTCACACAACTCAGTCTAGGCAAAAGAGTTATGACGACTGTAAATTTCGTGATATTGCATTCATGGTTGGAGAAAGAATATTGCTTCGGGTATCGCCCATGAAGGGTGTTATGAGATTTGGGAAGAAGGGCAAGTTGAGCCCTAGGTATATCGGGCCATTTGAGATCCTCGAGAGAGTGGAGGAGGTAGCTTATAGACTTGCGTTGCCTCCAGGGTTATCCTCAGTTCATCCGGTATTCCATATGTCTACGCTCCAGAAATATCATGGTGACCCGTCCCACATGTTAGATTTCAGCTCTGTCCAGTTGGACAAGGATTTGACTTACGAGGAGGAGCCGGTGACAATTCTAGATCTGCAAGTTCTCAAGTTAAGATCAAAGAGTTACCCTTCAGTTCAAGTGTAGTGGAGAGGTCAGCCTATTGAGGCAGCTACTTGGGAGTCTGAGTCCGATATGCGGAGTAGATATTCCCACCTTTTCACCAGCCTAGGTACTTTTCTATGTCCGTTCGAGGATGAACGGTTGTTTTAAAGGTGGAGAATGTGATGACCCAAAAGGTCATCTTATGTTTTAAAACTCGAATCTGCGCTTTTAAGCCTTAAAAATCTCATCTTTACCCTCCTCGATTTGCGTGCGCAACCCGGACAGTTTTTCGAAAATCTTTTATGTTAAAAACTAATGAAAATAAGAATTTTTGCCTTAAAAGTTGATTTTAGTTGACTTCGGCCAATATTTTTGGTAAACGGGCCCGGATCCGTGCGTTGACAATCCCGATAGGTCCATATCGAATTATGGGACCTGGGCGTATGCCCGGAATTGAATTCAGAGGTCCCTAGCTTGAGTTATGAATTTTTGATGAAAATTAAAAGTCTGAAAATTAATTATTTTTAAGAATTGATTGATGTTTGGAATTGTTAGTACCGGGTCCGTATTTTGGTTCCGGAGCCCGGTACAAGTTCATTATGATATTTATAACCTGTCTGAGAAATTTGGTGAGAAATGGAGTTGATTTGACGTGATTCAGACGTCTAGTTGAGAAAATAGTAATTTTAAAGTGTTCTTGAGAATTTCATGCGATTTGGTGCTAAATTCGGAGTTCTAGGTGTTATTTTGGCAATTTGATCGCGCGAGCAGGTCCGTATAATGTTTTTAGACTTATGTGCATGTTTGGTTTGGAGCCCCGAGGACTCGGGTGAGTTTCGGATAGGCTACGGTGTGATTTGCACTTAGAAAATCTGAGATTTTTTCTGCAGCAGCTATTCTGGAGTGCCCTTCTTCGTATTCGCGTAGGTAGTGTCGTGAACGCGAAAAGTAAAATGGGGGCAGGGGAAATTTCTTCTTCATGAACGCGAAGGACTGGTTGCGAATGCGAAGCGTTGCGGGTGGTACCCTTCGCGAACGCGATCTGTCTCACGCAAACGCGATAGTTTAAGGGACCTGGGGGAGGGGGATCATGTTCTTCTACGCGAACGCGTCCACTGGGTCGCGAACGCGAAGGCTTGGGGGGAGTTGCCTTATATGAACGCGTAGAAAGACTCGCGAACACGAAGGCCTTAGGCCGCAGTGCATCGCGATTGCGACAGGCCTCTCGCGAACGAGATGAAGGCCTGTCCAGTGACTTAAAATAGACTCCAAACGCGGGTTTAAGCCATTTCTTCAACATGTTTCAAGACCCAAACGGGTAGAGGCGATTTTCAAGAGTCATTTTCTTCCCCAAAGTGTTGGTAAGTGATTCTAAACCATTTCCTTTTAATTACCCATTACATTTCTTGAATTATCAACCTAAAAAATCTAGAGTTTCATGGTAGAATTAGGGGTTAGGGTAGAAACTAGGGATTTCAAAAATGTGAGGATTTAGACACCAAATTGAGGTCGGATTCCAAAACTAATGACATATTCGGGCTCGGGAGTGAATGGGTAAAAGAATTTTGGTCCTAATCTCGGGTTTTGACCAAGCGGGCTCGGGGTCGATTTTTTGACTTTTTAGAGAAAATTTTGGAAAATTTAATTTATGCAATATAATTCATTCCTTTAGCAATATTTGATATTATTGAGTTATTTTTGAATAGATACGAGTGGTTCGGAGGTGAATTCCAAAGGAAAAGCTGTGATTGAGAATTAAATGGCCTTCGGAGCGAGATAAGTATTGTGTCTAACCCTCACTTGAGGGAATTAGGAACCTTAGATTACTTGCAAAGTGAAATTCATGTGAGCGGCGTATATGTGAGGTGATGAGTACTTATGCGCCGCCAATTTATCTATTTTCCATGTTTCTCTATTTTTCTTATATTGTCTCATTCCTATGCCAAATTGCTACGTGTTATACTACTGTTGTTCAATTTATCGTTCTTATCATGTTTACGAATTTTCTGGTGATAGTTCAGTTTTTATTTCAAAGTTGAGATTGATATTATGGAACCAAATATTGAAGTAAGGTTTGTGCTTGTTATTCTATCTCCCTGTTGTTATTTATGCATTGCATTATGGTAAGGGAGAGTGTTAATGCACGAAGGGTGATGCCGTGCCATATTATGAGTGTTAATGCACGAAGGGTGATGTCGTGCAATATTGTGAGTGTTAATGCACGAAGGGTGATGCTGTGACATATTGTGAGTGTTAATGCACGAAGGGTGATGCCGTGCCATATTGTGAGTGTTAATGCACGAAGAGTGATGCCGTGCCATGATATGAGAGTTAAGGCACGAAGGGTGATGCCGTGTTGTTTCTATTAATTTTATGGTGAGATTGAGAGTAAAAGTATGAAGGGTGATGTCGTGCATTTTTCCTTACTATATTTACTATTCCTGCTGATTCATGATATATTGACTGCTCCGGTGATCATTCTGTTGTAGTTCTTTATCTGGTATTCCCCTCAGTATGTTCCCCTCCCGACATTTCCTGTTTAGTTCTTCATTTCTGTTAATTGCATATACACTGTTAAATTGTACTGGTTGATTTTTAGGTGACTTGCCTTAGCCTCGTCACTACTTTGTCGAGGTTAGGCTCGACACTTACCAGTACATGGGGTCGGTTGTACTGATACTGCACTCTGCACTTTCTGTGCAGATTTTAATACCGGCTCGGATTGATCGAGATTTTGCTATTGGTCCGCTGTCCGGAGACTCAAGATAGATCTGTCGGCGTTCACAGACCTTGAAGTCCCCATCTATCTTTTCTGTTCTACTGTTTCTTTCATTCAGACAGTTGTATTTCTTTTCTGACTATTACTTGTAGCAAAGTCTAGAATGCTCGTGAATTGTGACTCCAGATCCGGGTGGTAGTAATTAATACAGTTTTATGATATTCCGCGCTTATTATATTTCATCTTAGTTAATTATTGTTATTTACTGAATGGAAATAAGGAATTAGTTTAATGATTCTCTAACGTTGGCTTGAATGGCAAGGAAAATGTTAGGCGCCATCACGGTCCCGTCGGTGGGAAATTTTGGGTCGTGACACTCCTCCTCGTAAGTCAAATCTTTGTCTAATTGGATCGAGCTGAAATCTAACACATGAGACGGATCACCATGATATTTCCGGAGCATAGACACATGGAACACCGGATGAACCGCTGATAAACTTGGTGGTAATGCAAGCATGTAGGCTACTTCACCCACCCTTTCAAGAATTTCAAAGGGTCCGATATACACAGGGCTCAACTTGCCCTTCTTTCCAAACCTCATTACACCTTTCATAGGTGAAACCCGGAGCAATATTCGTTCTCCAACCATGAATGCAATATAACAAACTTTACGGTCGGCATAACGATTTTGCCTAGACTGAGCTGTGCGAAGTCGATCCTGAATAATCTTGACCTTATCCAAGGTATCCTGTACCAAATCGGTACCCAACAACCGAGCCTCTCCCGGTTCAAACCAACCAACTGGCGATCGGCATCGCGTTACGTATAATGCCTCATATGGATCTATCTGAATACTCGACTGGTAGCTATTATTATAAGCAAACTCCGCAAGTGGCAAGAAATGATCCCAAGAACCTCCAAAGTCTATAACACAAGTGCGGAGCATATCTTCTAATATATGAATAGTGCGCTCTGACTGTCCGTCTGTCCGTGGATGAAATGTTGTACTCAACTCCACCCGTGTGCCTAACTCACACTGTACAACACTCCAGAAATGTGAGGTAAACTGCGTACCTCGATCTGAAATAATAGATACGGGTACACCGTGAAGGCGGACAATCTCATGAATGTAAATTTCAGCTAACCTCTCTGAAGAATAGGTAACTGCCATTGGAATGAAATATGCTGACATGGTCAACTTGTCCACAATGACCCAAACTGAGTCAAATTTTTTATGAGTCCGTGGGAGCCCAACAACAAAATCCATAGTGGTACACTCCCACTTCCACTCAGGAATTTCTAACTTCTAAAGGAAACCACCAGGTCTCTGATGCTCGTACTTAACTTGCTGATAATTCAGATACCGAGCTACATATGCATCTATATCCTTTTTTATTCTCCTCCACCAATAATGTTGCCGCAATTCCTGATACATTTTGGCGGTACCTGGATGAATAGAATACCTGGAACTGCGTGCTTCTTCAAGAATTAATTCACGAAGCCCATCCACATTAGGCACATAAATACGACCCTGCATTCGTAGAACCCCATCTTCCCCCACAGCAACCTGTTTGTCATCACCGTGTCGCACCGTGTCCTTAAGGACAAGTAAATGAGGATCATCATACTGCCTCTCCCTGATGCGCTCATATAAATAAGACTGAGCGACTGTGCAAGCTAGAACCCGACTGGGTTCTGAAACATCTAACCTCACGAACTGATTAGCCAAAGTCTGAACATCTGCAGCTAATGGCCTCTCACCAACCGGAATATACGCAAGACTGCCCATACTCACAACCTTTCTGCTCAAAGCATCGGCCACCACATTGGTCTTTTCAGGGTGATACAAAATGGTGATATCATAGTCTTTCAACAACTCCAACCATCTTCTCTGCCTCAAATTAAGATCCGTTTGTTTGAACAGATACTGAAGGTTACGATGATCAGTAAATACCTCACACGAGACACCGTAGAGGTAATGCCTCCAAATCTTCAGCACATAAACAATGGCTGCCAATTCTAAGTCATGAACAGGATAATTCTTCTCGTGAACTTTCAACTGCCGTGATGCATATGCAATTACCTTGCCATCTTGCATTAATACTGCACCAAGCCCAATGTGAGATGCTTCACAATATACCGTATACGATCCTGAACCTGTGGGTAATACCAACACTGGCGCCGTAGTCAAAGCGGTCTTGAGCTTCTGAAATCTTAACTCATACGCGTCTGACCATCTGAATGGGACACCTTTCTTGGTCAATCTGGTCAATGGGCTTGCTATAGATGAAAACCCTTCCACGAACCAACGATAATAACCTGCTAAACCCAGGAAACTCCAGATCTCTGTAACTGAAGTAGGTCTAGGCCAATTTTGAACAACCTCAATCTTCTTAGGATCCACCTTTACGCCTTCTGCCGATACAACATGCCCCAAAAAGGCAACTGAGTCTAACCAAAACTCACATTTTAAAAACTTGGCATATAACTGATTAATCTTCAAGGTGTGAAGCACACTTCAAAGATGTTGCTCATGTTCCTCTCGGCTGCTGGAGTAAATCAAGATATCATCAATGAATACAACCACAAAAGAATCCAAATAAGGCTTGAACACCAGATTCATCAAATCCATAAATACTGCTGGGGCATTTGTCAACCCAAATATCATCACTAGGAATTCGTAATGCCCATACCAAGTTCTAAAAGCTGTTTTAGGGATATCAGATGCCCTAATCTTCAACTGATGGTAACCAGACTTCAAATAGATCAAATAAGTCATCAATTCTTGGCAGCGGATATTTGTTTTTGATAGTGGCTTTGTTCAACTGCCGATAGTCTATGCATATCCGCATGGAGCCATCTTTCTTCTTTACAAATAATACTGGTGCACCCCAGGGTGAGATACTAGGTCTAATGAATCCCTGATCAAGCAATTCTTGTAACTGCTCTTTCAATTCTTTCAACTCCGGCTGAGTTCCCGGAGCCAAATCAATACAGAAGTTAATATCTCTGTCGGGTGGCATCCTCGGTAAATCTGCAGGAAATACTTCTGGAAATTCACCAGCAACTGGTACTGAGTCCATAGAAGGAGCATCCGCACTGGTATCGCGAATATAAGCCAAATAGGCTAGGCACCCTTTCACTACCATACGCCGAGCTTTCATATAAGATATAACCTTGCTGGCAGAATGACCAGGAGTTCCTTTCCACTCTAACCGAGGTAACCCCGGCATAGCTAGGGTCACTGTCTTGGCATGACAATCCAATATAGCATCATAAGGAGACAGCCAATCCATACCCAAGATGACATCAAAATCTACCATATCAAGAAGTAGAAGATCCACACTAGTCTAAAGATTACTAATAGTAACCACACATGAACGATAGACATGATCTACTACAACAGAGTCTCCCACCGGTGTAGATACACACATAGAAGCACTCCGAGAATCACAAGGCACAACCAAATATGAAGCAAAATAGGAGGACACATAGGAATAAGTAGATCCTGGATCAAATAGAACTGAAGCATCTCTATGTCAAACTGGAATAATACGTGTGATCACAGCATCAGGAGATTCGACCTCAGGCCTAGCTGGAAAATCATAAAATTGGGGCTGGGCCCCACCACTCTGAACTGCGTCCCTGGGACGGCCTCTAATTGGCTGGCCTCCACCTCTAACGGTCTGACCTACACCTCTAATGGCCTGACCTCCACTTTTAATGGCCTGACTCCTACCTCTAGTTGGCTGAGCAGGCGGTGAAGCACTCGGTGCCGGTATGATGGCATGAGAATCTTGCCAAAATCTGTTACTCGCCAATCTAGGGCAATATGATGTGACCAATGTTTTTACACTCATAACACCCATCCTGATGTCGTGGCTGCTGAAGCTGAATTTGACCCAGATGGGCCGGATAACCACTGTAGTAACTCTGGAGCGATGATGCACTAATAGGAGCTGAATGTGCACTAAATGTTGGCTGCCCAGAGTAAGGCATAATAGGACCGTGACACCCTGAAGCACCGGGAAATACATGAAGTGCTGAATGAAACGGTCTAGGAGGATGACCCCTACCAAAATTACCTCTGCCTCCAGACGAGGCACCACTAAAACCACCGAACTGACGAGGCCTTTTATCGAACCTCTGCCCTCTCTCCTGTGCAAGAACCATCTCGATCCTCCTTGCGACATTAGCAGCCGCCTGAAAAGAAATCTCACTTCCGGTCTCTTTGGCCATCTGAAGTCTGATAGGGTGAGTGAGTCCCTCAATAAACCTCCTCACTCTCTCTCCATCTGTAGGTAGTAAAAGGAGAGCATGATGGGCCAAATCCACAAAATGGGACTCATACTGAGTAACAGTCATACTGCTCTACTGTAGACGCTCAAATTGCTTGTAGAATTCCTCTCTTAATGTGATAGGGAGGAACTTCTCCAGAAATAGCTGAGAGAACTGCTCCCAGGTAAGTGCAGGCGATCCAACTGGTCGGGTCAATGTATAATCTATCCACTACCTCTTGGCGGAACCCGTCATCTGAAATACAGCAAAATCGACCCCATTGGTCTCAACTATATCCATGATCCGCAGCACCCCATGGCAGCGTTCAAGATAATCTTGTGGGTCCTCAGAAGGTGTACCACTGAAGTGAACTGGAAAGAGCTTGGTAAACTTATCTAGTCTCAATAAGGCCTCAAAAGACATGGCGGGCCTATCACTGATCTGTGCCTCAACAACTGGCTGAACTACCCCAACTGGCGGGGCTGCTGGAGCTTGATTCTGGGGAGCAATGTGCTCCGGAGCGGGAGTAGTGGGAGTTTTTGCTCTTCCCCCAGCTTGTGAGACGGTTGGTGCCACTGGAAATGTACCATTATGGGCCACGCCCTCCATAAGACTTACCAAACGGACTAGAGCGTCCTGAAGTACTGGAGTAGCTATGAATCCTTCCGGGACCTGAACAAGTCCAACTGGTACATTCTGAACTGGAACCTCCTCCTGAAGGTCCACCTGAGGTTCTTCAACAGGTGCAGCTGCTCGAGCTCTGGACTGAGCTCTACCTCGGCCTCTGCCTCGGCCTCTAGCATGACCTCGGCCTCGACCTCTACCCCTGGCCATAGTTGCCATCGGGGGTTCTGGTCCCTGTCCATCGGTAGAGGTATTACGTGTTCTCACCATCTACGAGAGAACAAGAGTAGAATGGTTTAATCATCGATGATATAATAAAATCGCACGACAGAAGAAGAAAGAAGTGATATTGTTCCTAAACTTCATAGCCTCTGAGAGATAAGTACAGACGTCTCCGTACCGATCCTTCAAACTCTACTAAGCTTGCTCGTGACTCGTGAGACCTATGTAACCTAGTGCTCTGATACCAACTTTCACGACCAAAAATTCCCACCTTCGGATCGGGATGGCGCCTAAAATTTCACTTGCTAGGCAAGCCAACGTTAGAATAATATTAACCAATTTTTAAACAATCTTTAAATTATTAATAATCAAAGAAATAAATGCGGAAGCAAAGTTTGAAATATAGCGAAATAACCCATAAAAACAACGGTGTCTAAATACCATCCCAGAATTGGTGTCACAAGTGCACGAGCTTCTAGAATAAATACAAATAAAGGTCTGAATAAAATAAAGTTGTCTGGAAATAAGCACACAACTAAAGTAAAATAGACGGAGACTTCAGAACTGCAGACGCCATGCAGTTATACCTCAAGTCTCCTCTGGTAGCTGAAATCCAAGCAAGTCTATGGTACGCCGCTGGGACCAATTCTAAAATCTGCACAAGAAGTGCAGAGTGTAGTATCAGTACAACCGTCCCCATGTATTGGTAAGTGCTGAGCCTAACCTCGACGAAGTAGTGACGAGGCTAAGGCGGTTCACTTACATTAACCTATACGCAATATTAATAACAAAAACAAATAATAGAAACAAATCAGGTAACTCATTTATAATAATTGAAGCCAACTCAGCAGTCATAATCCATTATTATTTCAACCAATTCTGTTGCAGTGTGCAACCCGCTCTCACAACATATTCACATTCAATTTTGTTGCAGCGTGCAACCCGCTCTAACAATATATTCACATTTAGTTCTGTTATATATTTATTTCAATCAAGTATACATAGACTTTTTAATAAGTCTGTTGCGGCGTGCAATCTGATCCCCCAATATTGACTTTTAATAAGTCTGTTGCGGCGTGCAATCCGATCCCCCAATATTGACTTTTAATAAGTCTGTTGCGGCGTGCAATCCGATCCCCCAATATTGACTTTTAAAAAGTCTGTTGCGGCGTACAACCCGATCCTCCAATATGGACTTTTTAATAAGTCTGTTGCGGCGTGCAACCCGATCCTCCAATATGGACTTTTTAATAAGTCTGTTGCGGCGTGCAACCCGATCCTCTAATATGCACTTTTTAATAAGTCTGTTACGGCGTGCAACCCGATCCTCCAATATATCCATTTCAATCAATTCTTATAGAAGCAATTTTCCTAATAAATGCAACAATTAATATAAAACTATAAGACATCAAGCCTACAATAATTACGATTTAATTATGAAATAAACAATGACAAATAGAAATTTATTATGGGAATCAGGGAGAAAATAGGCAGTTTAATGTTTAATATGCTAAATGTCAAGTAGCAATAATACACATAATTCAAATAAGATGTAACAATTAATGCAGGAATTCAAGAATTAATATTTGACAAAGAATAGGAGAGAAGTAATTATTATAACAATTAATTCATGATTTAAAATAATTTATGATTTTTCAAGTAAATATGCAAACAATTAATTTGACGATGTATAGACACTCATCACCTCGCCTATATGTCGTTCACATGCATTTCACATGACAAATAATTTAAGGGTTCTATTCCCTCAAGTCAAGGTTAACCACGACACTTACCTCACTTTGCAATTTCCAATCAATTATTCAACCACAGTGTTTTCTTTTAAATTTGTCTCCGAAAGCTTCAAATCTATTCACAAACAATTTGATATATTCAATACTAATCATAGGAATTAATTCCATATGAATTTACAAGTTTTTCGGATAAAAATACAAAATTCATTAAAATATTCGACAGTGGGACCCACATCTCAAATCCCAAAAAAACTCACGAAATCCGAACACTCGTTCCGCTACGAGTTCAACCATAAAATAATTGTCCAATTCCGATATAAAATGGACTTCAAATCTTAACTTTTCGTTTTTGAAAGATTTTATAAAAATCTAATTTTTTTCCATCTAAATCCGAAATAAATGATGAATATAGACATAGATTTGTGAAATATAATCACTTTTGATTATAGAACACTTACCCAATTTAAAGTCATGAAAATACCCCTTGAAATTGCCCAAATCCGAGACTTGAAACTCAAAAATGAGTAAAAATGGCTAAGACCCGATTTTATGTATTCTGCCCAGCATTTTTGCATCTGCGGGTTATATTTTCGCACCTGCGGTCACGCATTTGCGAGAAAAATCATGCATTTGTGAAGTAGGGCTGCCAGGCGAGGTTCCTTATATGCGGACATTTCTATCGCACCTGCGACGTCGCAGAAGCGACCAAACGACCGCAGAAGCGATTCAGCCTTAGCAGAAGCGGTCGCACATTTGCGCCCCATTTCTCCACAGAAGCGATGCAACTGGCCAGTGCCCAGGTCGCAGAAGCGACCAGCTTCCCGCAGATGCGGTTGCGCACCTGCGATCACCATTGCACAGGTGCGATTACACCAGGTTCTGCCAAGAACCTGCTGCTTTCAACATGCTCTAAACAATCCGAATTTCGTCCAAAACTCACCTGAGCCCATCGGGACCTTATCCAAATATCCCAAAAAGTCCCGTAACATAATACGGACTTACTCGGGGTCTCGTATCACGTCAAACAATGCTGAAATTACAATTCACACCCTGATTCAAACTTTGAGTTTTAAACTTTTCAATTTGCAAACCTCGTGCCAAAACATATTAAATGAATTCGAAATGACTTCAAATTTGGCACACAAGTCATAATGACATAACGAAGCTGTTCAAATTTTCATAACTGAATTCCGGCTTCGATATCAAAAAGTCAACCCCGTGGTCAAACTTGGAATCTTTAGCCTTTAAATTGCTAGTTCCGTTAAATGATCATAACTTGATCTAGGGACCTCCAAATTAAATTCCGGGCATACTCTTAAGTCCCAAGTCACGATATGGAGCTACCGGAACTGTCAATATACTGATCCGGGTCCGTTTGCTAAAAATATTGACCAAAGTCAACTTAGTTGAGTTTTAAAGCTTTATTTCACATTTTAATCCATTTTTCACATGAAAACGTTCCGGAAAATTTTACGGACTGCGCACGCAAGTGGAGGAAAGATAAACGGTTATTTTCGAGGACTTAGAATAGAGAATTACTCATTAAATTTAAAGATGACATTTTGGGTCATAGGCGAGCTCGATTTCGACCGTATACATATAGTCCTCTCATTTTTCTAAGAGTAGATGACGGGAAACGACATGAACTTCCGATCCTGACTTCAATATTAAGTGACAAAAATGACAAAATGGTCGAAATGTCTTGTCAATCAAGTCTTAATGGCATTAAATGCTCGTCAGTTGTTGGTCGTCCATTCCCAGATGTGAACAGTCGCTAGGAAGCTATAAATACCCCATCATTAGCTCATTCAAACTTTACTTTCAAACCTTCTGACCTCGTACCTTTAGAAATTTCAACACTTCCAAGCATTAAATTTCTGGATATTCTGAAATCTTTTTATAAGAACTTCAGCTCTGTTTTTATCCCTAACCATCAAGCTTAATCTTTTAACTCCCTCTCTTTTCTTTATTTATCAAAGAAGTGGCGAAGACTTCAAAATCTGTTCCCCAAAAAGAAACTCTCTCTGCCTCGCGACAAGTTGTTGAGGAAAATGTTTCGTCTGCTGCTACCGAGGAACCGACACCAAAACCTCCTTTGAAAATATTCATGCCCGGGGGGTGCCTGACCGGTGCTGATTTAAAAATCGAGAAGCCCTCTTTCGTACTGGGTCGGTGTGAGCCGGTCTCATGATATATTTGCTCGATCACCGAGGACGCCCTCTCCGAGGTCAAGAAAGATTGCAACTGGGCTAATAAGCAAGTAGTGGTCCCCAAGCCTGAGTAAGACATCACTACCCACGTGGAGGTACTTTTAAGTATTTACACTTATCCCTTCACGTTGGGTCCCTTGGACCCACTCATTATTGCCTTCTGTAAGAGGTACGAGGTGACCATTGGTCAAATTCACCCTTATTTTTGGAGGATAGTAATTCTCCTCCATATTTTCGTAAGCAAGATCGAGGGGTATCCCTTCACCCTCGACCATATCATGCGCTTATAGTTTCCGCGACTTTATCAAGGGGACTAATGAAGCTTGCCCGTCGGGCAAGTAAGGCCCCGTTCTCGAGCATCGAAAAAGATCGGGATCGAGGCTGGTTAGGCCGCTTTGTCCGAGTGAAGACCTCAGATTTGATCCCAGCCGAGCATATGCCATTTCCTAAGAAGTGGAACATGACACGTAAGTATAATCTTGCTTTCAAGATTTTGTTCATCGCTCTATATTTTCCTCCCTTCTCATCGATATTTTGTGGTGGTGCAGTTGTTGCTCGGATGACGGATGTAGTTCCTCGACTTAAGGAATGGGTCGAGGGCATTGTAACACAAAGGCCCTATTCCGAGCGTTCGTGGCGCGATCTTTCGAAGGGACGATGGGAGGCCCGTTCCCATGGTGATATTTTTCTTAAGTGGCATTTGATTTCCTTTCTGCGCTGTTGAGTTCTTACTCGTATTATTTCTTTTGGCAAGTTTATTAAAAGATGTCGCAATGAGGCCTCCATCCGGTGATGACAACATCCTCACCAAACCATCTGCTTTGAGGCAGGATAAAGAGAAGAAAAGAAAAAGGGCTCCGAGTTCTCCGAGCTCTGAGAAGAAGAAGCGAAGGAAAGCATCAGTCCTAGAGCACTGTCTCTGGACTCACTATATCGATTGAGGGATGAGTCCGAGGGGGAAGGAGAAGCCTTCGATCTGGTGGCCAGTGTGTCGCCGCAGCTCGAAGGGCAAGGGGGCTCCGAAGCAGAGGGAGGCAAGGCCGATCTTCATCAACTCGGGGAGGCAAAGGAAGAAGCAGGAACTGAAGCTTCTTGGGATGAGGGCAAAGCCCCGCAGGAAGCACTTGGCCCGATAGATATTTTCGAGTCACCCTCATTCACAGAGTCGATGTTCAACGAGGCACAAGGTGCAAAAGAACGCCCCATCGAGGGGGCCCATAGAGCAAACAAACCCTTCCGCAGTTTTTTCGACGGCGTGGATTCGGCGGCCACGGAGGACGCCACTAGATTTGGCGATATAGAGATACCGAGGAAGAGCTTATCATCTGAAGCAAGCGGGCCTTCCTCGAGCCCAAAATTAGTCGATATATTCCCTTCTCCAAGTGCTAATCCCAATCGTAAGCGATCCATTGTTATCTCCCTTCCGGAGGATGCCCGAGTCCTCTCCGCTCCTGTAGGGGTGGCCAGTTATCTTCGGACTTGGCATCGTATTGAAGCCACCAACAGGCAATATAGTTAGACAATCTATTAAGACTGTGAAATTGACTAACAATGAGGCAGAATATGAAATCATGATTGCAGGCCTTGAACTAGCCAAAAGGATGGGGGCAGAAGTGATAAAAGTCAAGTGCGACTCCCTCCTTATGGTAAACCAAGTTAATGCAACATTCGAGGTAAGAGAAGAATAAATGCAAAGATACTTAGACAAGTTGAAGGTAACATTACATCGGTTCAAATAATGGACTTTGCAACACGTACCTCGAGATCAAAACAGTAAGGCGAATGCCCTCGCTAACTTAGGGTCATCGGTCGAAGACGACGAGTTCAATTCGGGGGCAGTCGTATAACTTATGAGATCGGTGGTGGAAGAAGGCCATGCCGAGATCAACTCGACGAGCCTAACTTGGGACTAGAGAAATAAATATGTAGAATATCTTAGGACTGGGAAACTGCCCTCGGATACAAAAGAATCGAGGGCCCTGCGTACAAAGGCAGCCCAATTTAGCATGTCCGAAGATAGAGCCCTATTCAGAAGAGCGTTTGTTTGCCCACTCGCAATATGTCTAGGGCCAGGAGATACTGAGTACGTTTTGAGTGAAATCCATGATGGTACATATGGAAATCATTCGGGCGCCGAATCATTGGTTCAAAAAATAATCAGAGCCAGTTATTACTGGATCGATATGGAAAAAGACGTGAAGGAGTTCGTACAAAAATGTGATGAATGTCAAAGACACGCACCGATGATTCATCAGCCCGGGGAGCAGCTGCATTCGATTTTGTCACCATGGCCGTTCATGAAGTGGGGAATGGATATTATTGGCCCCATTCTATGGGCTCTCGGTAAGGCTCAATTCATATTATTTATGACTGACTATTTTTCTAAGTGGGTGGAAGCCCAGGCATACGAAAAGGTCAGGGAGAAAGAAGTCATCGACTTCATTTGGGATCATATCATATGCCGATTTGGAATGCCGGCCGAGATCGTATGCGACAACGGGAAACAGTTCATCTGCAGCAAGGTAAGCAAGTTTCTCGAGGATCATAAGATCAAAAGGATCCTATCAACACCCTACCACCCTAGTGGGAGCAGGAAAGCAGAATTAACCAACAAAACCATACTCCAAAACCTCATAAAGAGGTTAACTGACGCCAAAGGAAGATGGAAGTAAATCCTGCCCGAAGTCTTATGGGCATACTGAACGACCTCAAAGTCAAGTACCGAGACCACCCAGTTCTCACTGGTTTATGGCGTGAAAGCTCTAATACTGGTTGAAGTCGGAGAACCAAGTCTCAGGTTCCGATATGCAACCAAGGAATCAAACGACGAGGCTATGAATGCGAGCCTAAATATACTGGATGAAAGGCGTGAAGCAACCCTTGTCCGGTTGGCCGCCCAAAACCAGCGGATCAAAAGGTATTATGATCGATGGGACAACCTTCGGCACTTCAATGTCAGGGACTTAGTACTAAGGAAGGTTACACTAAACACCCGAAACCCAAACGAAGGGAAGTTGGGTCCGAACTGGGAAGGCCCTTATCAGATTATTGAGATCACCGGTAAAGGATCATACAAACTCGGAATGATGAACGGTGAGCAACTACCGAACAACTGGAACATATCTCACTTGAAGCGATACTATTGCTAAGGTACGACCCAATTCATTTCCTTTTATTTATTTACATTCCAAACTAACACTTGCAGGGAATCATCAAAGAACAATACAACCTTTAGGACTGAAAGCACGCGTTGTAATCTTTTTCCCTTAAACCGGTTTTGTCCCAAATGGGTTTTTTGGCAAGGTTTTTAATGAGACAACAAGTAAATCGTGCTAACTTAGAATTGAAGGCCAGTTATGAACCGGTGTCGAAGAACACAACAGTATTCGAGGCCTCTCTTCGATAGGCCCCGAACACTGGGGTGTATCACCCTCGGTTCACGACTTTAGCAAGGAAGAAAATTTTATGATTGAACGGTCACAACTCAATCGATAGGATTTACTGTAAGGTCCAAATGGTCACATGAACCATGCCCGCATAGACTACTCGAGCCCTGGCACAAAACTTGTACACATGTGTAACTATCACGCACAAGAAGAAAAGTTTATACCTTGCGGATAAATATCTTGTCCTTTAAGAATTTATCTTTTTTTCTTTTAAGGAATTTCTTACATTCGATCCCCTAAAGTATCGAGACCAAGGGCCGCCTTTATCTGGGTTCAAACGATCACTCCCAATCGGAGGCTGTCGTTCGAAAACAAACTCGGACGACTCGAATTATCGAAACCCGGGGGCACAAAGCCTATTTGGGGTTGCCCGAATTACAAGGCTACGGCCATTCCGGGATATTGAAACCTGAGGGCACAAAGCCTATTTGACATTGCCTGAATTAAAAGGCTACGGCCATTCTGGGATATCGAAACCCGAGGGCACAAAGACTACTTGGCATTGCCCGAATTAAAAGGCTACGGCTATTCCAGGATATCGAAACCCGAGGGAACGAATTTATTTGGCATTGCCCGAACTCCAAAAAGCTACGGCTAATCTCGTTTGGGGATCGTTATCTAAGGCAAGTCCGGATAACTCGAGGTGACAAACCCATTGGGCAACACTCGAACTAAAAGGCTACGACTATATTAAAATGGCTCGTAGACGTCCGAAACCCGTAACAAAAAGTACCGTTGGAAAATTATAAATCTAAGGAATTATAAGTACTTTGGGTAAAATTTCCAGTCATACTGGATTCCCACGATGCCTTAGAAAAAATGAAATCAAAGGCAAAACCTGTTCGAAACTCCGAACATGGCTATTTAATGCTAACGCGTTTCAATCTCTACAAAACATAAAAAGAAAGGAAAATGAAAAACTCGAGAATTATCAAAGAGAAATAGAAAATTTGTATTTATGAAGTATAATCTTTACAAAGGCCAAACTACTCTGACAAAGAATACTAAATACAAAAAGAAAAGAAACAAAATCAAATAGAGGCATTTAAGCAGTCTGATCTTGGCCAGAGCCCACCTCGTAACTGGGATTCCCGGAGTCTTCTCCACTCTTGGACCTGCTTGAGTCCTCAGAATCGTCCTCCTCGGGATAGGCCAGCTTCCTCGCCTCGGCTTCGAGCACCTTGGCATTCTCGATCTTAGCCGATAAATCAAAACCCTGAGCGTGAACTTCCTCGAGGGCCTCCCTTCGGGATAGCAACTTCATATGCTCAACTACATTTTTTACAAGGTCCTGAGCCGCCTCGGCATCAGCCTTGTACCGAGCCACCATTTCATCAGCATCGGCTTGGACCACAACGACCTCTAACTTGGCTGTTTTAAGCTCCTTGGCAAGATTTTCTCGATATGAGACAATCGAACCTAACCGGGATTGGAGCTGCTCAACCTTTTTGGTCTGAACCTCGGCCCTCTCCTTTGCCGCTCTAAGTTGGATTTCAGCCGAAGTTAGTTGCACCCGAGCAGCCTTTTGTTTCGAGGCCAGATGATCCATTGTGCCTCTCCATTATTCGGTCTCAGCTTTGACTATATCTATTTTAGCTCGGAGCTGGTCAATACGATCGAGTTTTTGCCGGACCTGCGGATTTTGACCATCAGTTACCAAATCAAATTCATCATCACTAACTTTAAAAACTTTTACCTGCTCGACCAAATCAGCATGTTCCTTCCGAGCAACTTCCCGCTCGGCACAGAGGTTCTTAACCTCCCGCTCGAACAGGTCGCTAAGAAGTTTAAAGGCATCTCTCTTCTTAGTGAGCTCTCGAACTTCAGCTTCGAGTTGTTTTAGCTCGTCCCGGTATCTTAAAAAGGTTTCGTGATGAAGCACCGAGGCCTACGAGCACGAACAGAAACAATAAGTTATTTACGAAATAATCTAAGTGTAAATCAAAAAATCAATTAGGAAAGCATGAAGTTACCCGGTTTAGTGCCTGTTGTGCTTCGTTGAAAAGGCATGTAGAATCAATCTTGTTCATCTTGGCTTGATCATCCTCCATCACCAGACACTGAAGATAACTGGCCACCCCTACGGGAGGCGGAGAGGACTCGGGCATCCTCTGGAAGGGAGATAACAATTGATAGCTTCCGATCGGGATTAGCACTTGGGGCAGGAAATCAATCTACCAATTTCGGGCTCGTGGAAGGCTCGCTTGCTTCATAGGGTGAGCTCTTCCTCGGTATCTCTAAATCTCCAAATCCGGTGGCGAATCCACACCGTCAGAAATATCATGGAAGGGGTCGTTCACTCTATGGGCCTCGATAGGGCATTCTTTTAAACCTTGGGCTTCGTTGAACATCGACTCTGTGAACGAGAGCGACTTGGCAATCTCTATCGGGCCAAGTGCTTCCTGTGGGGCTTTGCCCGCATCCTCAAAAGCTTCAGTTCCTTCCTCTTCCTCGCCCCCCCCCCCCCGACTTGATAAAGATCGACCTCGCCTCCCTCTAGTTCAGAGGCCCCTAACCCTTCGAGCTGCAGCGGAATGCTGGACACCAGATCGAAGGCTTCTTCTTCCCCCTCAAACTCATCCCTCAATCGATTTAGTGAGTCAGTAGACAGTGCTCGAGCACTGGTGCTATGCTTGGGTTTACGTGCCAATCTTTTCCTTGGCTTCTTCTTCTTAGAGCTCGGAGCACTCGGAGCCCTTTTTCTTTTCTTCTCTTTATCCTGCATCGGAGCAGATTGTTCGGTAAGGATATCGTCATCACCGGATAGAGGCCTCATTGTGATATCTTTTGATAAACTTGCCAAACGAAATAATACGAGTAAGAACTCAACAACACAGAAGGGAAATCAAATGCCACTTAATAAAAATCTCACCATGGGAACGGGCCTCTTATTAGCCTTTCGAAAGCTCGCACCACGAACGCTCGGAATAGAGCCTTTGTGTTTCAATGCCCTCGACCCATTCCTTAAGTCGAGGAACTTTATCCAGCATCCGAGAAATAGCTGCACCACCACAAAACATTAATGTTGAAGGGAGGAAAAGAAAGAGCGATGAACAAAAAATTAAAAGCAAGATTTTACTTACGTGTCATGTTCCATTTCTCAGAAAATGGCATATGCACGGCTAGGATCAAATCTTAGGTCTTCACTCAGACAAAGAGGCCTAACCAGCCTCGATCCCGATCTTCGTCGATGCTCGAGAGTAGGGCTTTGCTGGTCTGACGGGTAAGCTTGATTAGTCCCCCCGATAAAGTTCAAGACTATATAAGCGCATGAGATGGTCGAGGGTGAAGGGATAGCCCTCGATCTTGCTTACGAAAAAATGGAGGAGAATTACTATCCTCCAAAAAGAAGGGTGAATTTGATCAAGGGTCACCTCATACCTCTTACAGAAGACCATAATGACCCGGTCCAAGGGACCCAGCGTGAAGGGATAAGTGTAAACACTTAAAAATCCCTCCACGTGGATAGTGATGGCTTCCTCATGCTTGGGGATCACTACGTGCTTATTAGCCCAGTTGCAATCTTTCTTGACCTCGCAGAGGGCGTCCTCGGTGATCGAGCAAATATATCATGAGATCGGCTCATACCGACCCGGTACTGAGGAGGGCTTCTCGATCTTGAAATCAGCACCGGTCGGGCACTCCCCGGGGATGAACATTTTCAGAGGAGGTTCTGATCCCGGTTCCTCGGTAGCAGCAAACGAAAGATTTTCCTCGATAGCCGGTCGCGAGGCAGAGGGAATTTCTTTTTTGGGGAACAGATTTTGAAGTGTTCGCCATTTCTTTGATAAATGAAGAAAAGAGATGGATTTAAAAGATTAAGCTTGATGGTTTGAGATAAAAAACAGAGCTAAAGTTTTTATAAATGGATTTTAGAATAGCCAGAAATTGAATGCTTGGAAGTGTTGAAATTTCTAAAGGTACGAGGTCAAAAGGTTTGAAAGTAAAGTTTGAATGAGCTAATGAGGGGATATTTATAGCTTCCCAGGGACTGTTCACATCTGGGAATGGACGAACGGCAACTGACGAGAATTTAATGCCATTAAGACTTGACTGACGAGACGTTTCGACTGTTTTGTCATTTCTGTCACAAAATATCGAAGTCAGAATCGGAAGTTCATGTCGTTTCTCGTCATCTACTCTCTGAAAAATGAGGGAACTATCTGTATACGGTCGAAATCGAGCTCGCCTATGACTTGGTAGATTAGGTTTGGAACGTGGTAGCCAAGGAATGAAGATCGACCTCGAGTCCCATCGAGCTAGGATACGAGTTCAGAACGCCTGCCTTCAACTAGCGGTGAGTCCGGTGTCGACCTTAGCCTCAAACGAGCTCGAAGAGACATTATTGAGATAACTAACAGAAGACCGAAATATCCATGACCGGTCAGATATTGCGGCGAGAATCTCGGCACGTATCAATAAGAAACCGGCAATCAGCAAATTAAGAGATTTTTTTATCTTTTATAGAATTGTACCTAAAGTAGGACTCCTCTACTATATAAAGGGTGTCTGATAATTCATTGAACACACGGTAACTCGCATCCCAAAGAAATATATTATTATTTTTATTTCTTATTATTCTCTTGTCATTCTGTTCTGATATCGATAAAAGCACTTTTGGCTCGAGGGCGGCTAACCTTCTAAGACTAAGACTGTTCAACTTGTGTGGTTTGCATTTACTTTCCCATTGTTTATTTCAATTTAAATCTGATTTATCATTTTGTATCAAGCTAGATCATGTATTCTTAATACCATGTACAAATTTAATTGTTATCCGATTTTGAGGGTAAAAAATTATTTCTAACATAAATGTCATGAAATTAAACCGAGTAGTTTTCACCAAGTAACTTGTCGAAGAAAACAACTTGTCCTAGAGAGTAAGGAGGGAAATGAGCATGAAATCATCCAAACATTATAGATTAAAAATCGCTTTCCTTTGGTCAAACTCAAGTTGCTACTATATGTACTACTTATATTTACGAACTATTACGAACCATTTTCCTTATAACTCAATGCAAATTTTTGAAAGTTTGGACCGACTAGGCTCTAAGAGTGGCATTCATATTAAAATCTCTGTATTACGATCTGAAAATATGAAAGGAGTGAAAAACTAGCAAGAAGCTTGCGCAATACAATTGTTAATCTCATCAGTCTAACTAAACGACAGAGAGTAAAATAAGATAATTACAATTGGAATAGAGTAAATGTGTAATTAAGCAATAAACTTGAGGACACCTTCTTCACTGCACCTTAGAGTCTGACATTAATCGGTAGTTTAACCAATTAATTTAAACACATACATCATACACAAACACAAAGTAAGTTGATAATCTCTACTTGAACTTCAGATAATAATTCTTCTCTTTTTCTCCCAGGGGAACCTAGAGTTGTAATATGCGCCTGACCTGTTGGACATCGGGTTTTCCTTTTGTTTTTCTTTTTTCTAAAATCTCTTTAAAATTTGCACTACCGAGTTGGTGCAGTGATCTATAGGTATTGCATTTGCACGTAAGTTTTCCTTTAAAAAAAAAAAAGAAAAACAAACAGAAATCCTGAGATCACTATAACAACTTGTTGGTGCCAATTCACTTGTGATTTTAGGAAAAACAAAAACAAAAGGAGAAGCCTGATGTCCAACAGGTTGAGGAGCATATTACTACTTAGGTTCTCAAGGGAAAAAAAACAGTGTTACCTGAAGTCCAATATAGATTATCAACTTACTTTATGTTCTCATATACGATGTATGTGCTCAAAAAAATTGGTTAAAGTACTGATCATAATATAGCAATTACCATATGTAACCATGCTCATTTGATATATGCCAGAAAGTTCAAGGTTTGGGCATTTTTTGGGACATGAAAGAAAGCTGAAATATAATATTCAAAATGGAAGAAATGTATAGAGAGGAATAGAGAATGTAATTGAGGGGTGGAAAACAAGGGAACAAAAGAAGAGCTTTTATAGTTGGTGTGAGGGGTTTTTACAATATAAAAGATGGGAATCTTGTGAATAACTTTCTATATTTGTATTGGTTTATATTTGATTTGATCAGAATCTAAAATTAGACTGAAATCATTCAAACTTTAAAAACCTACCAAAAACATAATCTTAATTAGAAACCAAACATCATAAAATGGGTAAATTATTAAAAAAAATTCTTTATTTGCCTGTCATCATTTAAATACCTTAAAAAGGTGTTATCTCTATAACACTAATCTTGATAGTTTAAATTTATTTGACTCGTCAGCTTTACTGGTTCGAGGACGAATATTATTTTATAGTCGGCGTGAGGAGGGACGATACCTCCGATTTTTCTTGTGAATTGCAATTTAACACATATTCACTCGTAAAATCTAACCTAATAAGAGTTGTACTATAATCCGGCTACAAATGGATTCATATTAATGTGATGACCCAAAATGTCATCTTTAAATTTAATAAGTAATTCTGTGTTCTAAGACCTAGAAAAGAATCATTTATTATTCCTCGACTTGCGTGCGCAGTCCGTAAAATTTTCTGAAAAGTTTTCATATGAAAAATGGATTAAAATATGAAATAAAGCTTTAAAACTCAATTGAGTTGACTTTGGTCAATATTTTTAGCAAACGGACTCGGATTAGTATTTTGATAGTTCCGATAGCTCCGTATCATGATTTGGGACTTGGACGTTTGCCCGAAATTTAATTTGGAGGTCCCTAGATCAAGTTATGACCATTTAACGGAACTAGCAATTTAAAGGCTAAAGATTCCAAGTTTGACCACGGGATTGACTTTTTTATATCGGAGCCGTAATCTGATTCTGAAAATTTGAACAGCTCCGTTATGTCATTTATGACTTGTGTGCCAAATTTGAAGTTATTCCGGATTCATTTAATATGTTTTGGCACGAGATTTGCAAATTGAAAAGTTTAAAACTCAAAGTTTTAATCGGGGTGTGAATTATAATTTCAGCGTTGTTTGACGTGATATGAGACCCCGAGTAAGTCCGTATTATGTTACGGGACTTGTTATGATATTTGGATAAGGTCCCGAGGGGCTCGGGTGAGTTTCGGACGAAATTCGGATTGTTTAGAGTATGTTGAAAGCAGCATGTTCTTGGCAGAATCTGGTGTAATCGCACCTGCGCATTGGTGATCGCAGGTGCACAACCTCATCAGCGAGAAGCTGGTCGCTTCTGCGACCTGGGCACTGGCCAGTTGCATCGGGGCGCAAATGCGCGACCGCTTCTGCGAAGGCTGAATCGCTTCTGCGGAAGAGACCGCTTCTACGGTCATTTGGTCGCTTCTGCGACGTCGCAGGTGCGATAGAAATGTCCACAAATGCGGAACCTCGCCTGGCATCCCTACTTCGCAAATGCGAGATTTTTCTCCCAAATGCGTGACCGCAGGTGCGAAAATAAAGCCCGCAGATGCGAAAATGCTGGGCAGAATACATATAATCGGGTCTTAGCCATTTTTACTCATTTTTGAGTTTCAAGTCTCGGATTTGGGCGATTTCAAGGCAGATTTTTACGATTTCGAACTGGGTAAGTGTTCTTTATCATATAGTGATTGTATTTCATAAATCTAAGTCTATATTCATCATTTATTTCGGATTTAGACGGAAGAAATTGGAATTTTTGTAAAACTTTCGAAAAACAAAAAATTTAGATTTGAAGGTCCATTTGACATCGGAATTGGATAATTTTTATATGGTTGGACTCGTCTCGGAATGGTTGTTCGGATTTTGTAAGTTTTTTTGAGATTTGAGACATGAGTCTCACTGTCGAATATTTAAATAAATTTCAGATTTTTATACGGTAAATTTGTAAATTCATATGAAATTAATTCCTATGATTTGTATTGAGTATATTGAATTATTGTGAATAAATTTGAAGCTTTAAGAGACAAATTTAAAAGGAAAAGCTGTGGTTGAGTAATTGATTGAAATTTGCAAAGCAAGGCAAGTGTCGTGGTTAACCTTGACTTGAGGGAATAGAAACCTTAAATTATTTGTTATGTGAATTGCATGTGAACGATGTATAGGCGAGGTAACGAGTGTCTATACGTCGTCAAATTAATTGTTTGCCTGCTTACTTGAAAAATTAAAAATTATTTTAAATCATGAATTAATTATTATAATAATTATTTCTCTCCTATTCTTTGTCAAATATTAATTCTTAAATTCCTGCATAAATTGTTACATGCTATTTGAATTATGTGCCTTAATTATTATTTGACATTTAGCATATTAAATATTAAACTGCATATTTTCTCTCTGATTTTCATAATAATTTGCTATTTGCCTTTGTTTGTTTCATAATTATTGTATGCTTGTTGTCTTATAATTTATATTAATTGTTGCATTTATTGGGGAAATTTCTTCTATAAGAATTGGTAAATGAAAATGTTGGAGGAGCGGGTTGCACGCCGCAACAGAATTAATTATAATGAATATATTGGAGGATCGGGTTGCACGCCACAACAGACTTATTAAAAAGTCCATATTGGAGAATCGGGTTGCACGCCGTAACAAACTTATTAAAAAGTCCATATTGGAGGATCGGGTTGCACGCCGCAACAGACTTATTAAAAGTCCATATTGGAGGATCGGGTTGCACGCCGCAACAGACTTATTTAAAAGTCGACATACATATTTATATATATTGGGGGATCGGGTTGCACGCCGCAACAAACTTGATTAAAATGAATATATTGGAGGAGCGGGTTGCATGCCGCAACATAACTGAATGTAAATATATTGTGAGAGCAGGTTGCACGCTGCAGCATAACTGAATGTGAATATATTGTGAGAGCGGGTTGCAAGCTGCAACAGAATTGATGGAATTGATAATTGGTTATGACTGTTGAGTAGGCTTCAATTATTATAAATGAGTTACCTGATTTATTTCTATTATTGTTGTTGTTACTAATATTACGTACAGGTAATGTAAGTGACCCGCCTTAGCCTCGTCACTACTTCGTCGAGGTTAGGCTCAGTACTTACCAGTATATGGGGTCGGTTGTACTGATACTACACTCTGCACTTCTTGTGCAGATTTTGGAGTTGGTCCCAGCAGCGTACCATAGACTTGCTCGGATTTCAGCTACTCGGAGGAGACTTGAGGTATAAACTTGAGGACACCTTCTTCACTGCACCTTGGAGTCTGACATTAATCGGTAGTTTAACCAATTTTATTAAACACATACATCGTACACAAACACAAAGTAAGTTGATAATCTCTACTTGAACTTCAGATAATAATTCTTCTCTTTTTCTCCCAGGGGAACCTAGAGTTGTAATATGCGCCTGACCTGTTGGACATCGGGTTTTCCTTTTGTTTTTCTTTTTTCTAAAATCTCTTTAAAATTTGCACTACCGAGTTGGTGCAGTGATCTATAGGTATTGCATTTGCACGTAAGTTTTCCTTTAAAAAAAAAAAAGAAAAACAAACAGAAACCCTGAGATCACTATAACAACTTGTTGGTGCCAATTCACTTGTGATTTTAGGAAAAACAAAAACAAAAGGAGAAGCCTGATGTCCAACAGGTTGAGGAGCATATTACTACTTAGGTTCTCAAGGGAAAAAAAACAGTGTTACCTGAAGTCCAATATAGATTATCAACTTACTTTATGTTCTCATATACGATGTATGTGCCCAAAAAAATTAGTTAAAGTATTGATCATAATATAGCAATTACCATATGTAACCATGCTCATTTGATATATGCCAGAAAGTTCAAGGTTTGGGCATTTTTTGGGACATGAAAGAAAGCTGAAATATAATATTCAAAATGGAAGAAATGTATAGAGAGGAATAGAGAATGTAATTGAGGGGTGGAAAACAAGGGAACAAAAGAAGGGCTTTTATAGTTGGTGTGAGGGGTTTTTACAATATAAAAGATGGGAATCTTGTGAATAACTTTCTATATTTGTATTGGTTTATATTTGATTTGATCAGAATCTAAAATTAGACTGAAATCATTCAAACTTTAAAAACCTACCAAAAACATAATCTTAATTAGAAACCAAACATCATAAAATGGGTAAATTATTAAAAAAAATTCTTTATTTGCCTGTCATCATTTAAATACCTTAAAAAGGTGTTATCTCTATAACACTAATCTTGATAGTTTAAATTTATTTGACTCGTCAGCTTTACTGGTTCGAGGACGAATATTATTTTATAGTCGGCGTGAGGAGGGACGATACCTATGATTTTTCTTGTGAATTGCAATTTAACACATATTCGCTCGTAAAGTCTAGCCTAATAAGAGTTGTACTATAATCCGGCTACAAATGGATTCATATTAATGTGATGACCCAAAATATCATCTTTAAATTTAATAAGTAATTCTGTGTTCTAAGACCTCGAAAAGAACCATTTATTATTCCTCGACTTGCGTGCGCAGTCCGTAAAATTTTCTAAAAAATTTTCATATGAAAAATGGATTAAAATATGAAATAAAGTTTTAAAACTCAATTGAGTTGACTTTGGTCAATATTTTTAGCAAACGGACCCGGATCAGTATTTTGATAGTTCCGGTAGCTCCGTATCGTGATTTGAGACTTGAACGTTTGCCCGAAATTTAATTTGGAGGTCCCTAGATCAAGTTATGACCATTTAACGGAACTAGCAATTTAAAGGCTAAAGATTCCAAGTTTGACCACGGGGTTGACTTTTTTATATCGGAGCTGGAATCTGATTCTGGAAATTTGAACAGCTCTGTAATGTCATTTATGACTTGTGTGCCAAATTTGAAGTCATTCCGGATTCATTTAATATGTTTTGGCACGAGATTTGCAAATTGAAAAGTTTAAAACTCAAAGTTTGAATCGGGGTGTGAATTGTAATTTCAGCGTTGTTTGACGTGATATGAGACCCCGAGTAAGTCCATATTATGTTACGGGACTTGTTGTGATATTTGGATAAGGTCCCGAGGGGCTCGGGTGTGTTTCGGATGAAATTCGGATTGTTTAGAGCATGTTGAAAGCAGCATGTTCTTGGCAGAATCTGGTGTAATCGCACCTGCGCATTGGTGACCGCAGGTGCGCAACCGCATCAGCGAGAAGCTGGTCGCTTCTGCGACCTGGGCACTGGCCAGTTGCATCGCTTCTGCAGAGAAATGGGGCGCAAATGCGCGACCGCTTCTGCGAAGGCTGAATCGCTTCTGCGGAAGAGACCGCTTCTACGGTCATTTGGTCGCTTCTGCGACGTCGCAGGTGCGATAGAAATGTCCACAAATGCGGAACCTCGCCTGGCATCCCTACTTCGCAAATGCGAGATTTTTCTCCTAAATGCGTGACCGCAGGTGCGAAAATAAAGCCCGCAGATGCGAAAATACTGGGCAGAATACATATAATCGGGTCTTAGCCATTTTTACTCATTTTTGAGTTTCAAGTCTCGGATTTAGGCGATTTCAAGGCAGATTTTCACGATTTCGAACTGGGTAAGTGTTCTTTATCATATAGTGATTGTATTTCATAAATCTAAGTCTATATTCATCATTTATTTCGGATTTAGACGGAAGAAATTGGAATTTTTGTAAAACTTTCTAAAAACGAAAAATTTAGATTTGAAGGTCCATTTGACATCGGAATTGGATAATTTTTATATGGTTGGACTCGTCTCGGAATGGTTGTTCGGATTTCGTAAGTTTTTTCGAGATTTGAGACATGAGTCTCACTGTCGAATATTTAAATAAATTTCGGATTTTTATACGGTAAATTTGTAAATTCATATGAAATTAATTCCTATGATTTGTATTGAGTATATTGAATTGTTGTGAATAAATATGAAGCTTTAGGAGACAAATTTAAAAGGAAAAGCTGTGGTTGAGTAATTGATTGGAATTTGCAAAGCAAGGTAAGTGTCGTGGTTAACCTTGACTTGAGGGAATAGAAACCTTAAATTATTTGTTATGTGAATTGCATGTGAACGATGTATAGGCGAGGTAACGAGTGTCTATACGTCGTCAAATTAATTATTTGCCTGCTTACTTGAAAAATCAGAAATTATTTTAAATCATGAATTAATTATTATAATAATTGTTTCTCTCCTATTCTTTGTCAAATATTAGTTCTTAAATTCCTGCATAAATTGTTACATGCTATTTGAATTATGTGCCTTAATTATTATTTGACATTTAGCATATTAAATATTAAACTGCATATTTTCTCTCTGATTTTCATAATAATTTGCTATTTGCCTTTGTTTGTTTCATAATTATTGTATGCTTGTTGTCTTATAATTTATATTAATTGTTGAATTTATTGGGGAAATTTCTTCTATAAGAATTGGTAAATGAAAATGTTGGAGGAGCGGGTTGCACGCCGCAATAGAATTGAGTTTCTTTACAATTATTTTAACAAGGAAGTCAAAGTACACTAACTTTTTTCTTCCGATATAAATAAGGCAACCTAGATAAGTAAAGTGGAAGTTCTTGTCCATGTAACCTGTAGCATTCCTGATTCAATTGATTCTAATAGTACAAGTATTAGGAGCAGTTAAAAAGAAACTTTTATCATTGTTAACCTTTTGGCCAGAGCTATTCTCTTATCTCCTAATGGTGTCCATAAATAGATTAATATAAGCGTTACTACCACTAGTGAAGATAATAATATCATCAGCATGCGCAAGGTGATTGATCCGAGGACCCCTTTATGGCATAGAGAAAGGAATGAAATTATCATTAGATTATAAATTGTTCAAAGAGCAAGTAAGAACCTCATCAGCCAGGATGAAAATAGAAAGGAATAAGGGGTCCCCTTGTTTAAGACCTTGACTGGATGAGAAGAAGCCTTTTCTATTACCATTGACTATGATAGAATACCAAAATCCAGACAAAAAATTCATAATTTTATAAATCCATGATTCAGAGAAATCAAATTTCCTAAGGACAGAGGTTACAAAGCTCTATGACATTCTATTATAGGCTTTAGCCATATCCAATTTAAGGACTAAATTACCACCTTGATTACCTAGACAAATGGATTGAACTATTTCATGTGCTAGTAGAATATTTTCAGAGATGAGTCTATCTTTAACAAAGCCACTCTGATTAGGAGAGATTAGACTAGTCAACAAAGGAGTAAGTCTAATTGATAGGATTTTAGAAATAATTTTGTTAGTGAAATTAGATAGATTGATAGGTCTAAACTCACTAAATAAGGTAGGGGCATGCAACTTAGGAATTAAAACCAAACAAGTATGAGTCTAGAATTTGGTAAGAGGAGTACCTTTGAAAAATTTTCAAATGAAAGCACTAATGTCTTCTTTAATGATATCCCAACAGTTGTGGAAGAAGGTACCATTATAACCATCTAGACCAGCTGCACTAGAGGCAGACAGACTAAAACTGCCTTTCAGATTTCTTCCTTACTAGGTTCTTCATCTAGCTTATCTCTGTCTTCTTCAGTGATATTTTTAGTAATACAATTCAGAAATGTAGAATTCAGGTGAGGTGCAGGAAGGTTGAACATGGAGTTGAAGTGCCGAATAACTGTCTTTGCAATTTCCTCCTCTCTTTTTATCCATTTGCCCTTATGTTTTTTTATTCTCTTCAATCGGAGCTTCCTTTTTCTCTAAGCTTACTATGAAAATAATTGGTGTTCTGTCGCCCTCCTCAAACCATTTGGCATTAGTTTTTTTGGGTAAATAGAGAGTCTTGCATATCCATCCATTTGATGTATTCAGTATGTGCCTTGCTGGTTTCTTCCCTGTCGATGTCAGTATTGTTAGAGATTTAAATTTCCTCTAAATTCGGGATCTTTTATTCCCACTTGGTAACATGCTCATGAATGTCTCCAATTTTTTCTCTAGACCATTTACTTAATCTCTTGCCCAGGAGCTTTAATTTGGACTGAAGTCTCCACATGCTATTACCATTGATCTTAGTACTCCAAACTTCCTTAACTAGATTGCGAAAACCCTCTTGTGAAGTCCTGAAGTTAAGAAATTTGAAGTACTTAAAGTGAG
The DNA here is from genome assembly GCF_000390325.3 of Nicotiana tomentosiformis. Lineage (NCBI taxonomy): Eukaryota > Viridiplantae > Streptophyta > Magnoliopsida > Solanales > Solanaceae > Nicotiana > Nicotiana tomentosiformis. The sequence continues at coordinate 50,806,710 of NC_090812.1, forward strand.
AGTTAGTAGAGTTTGAAGATTTCATGAGTAGTCCTGTGATCTGAACTACTCCTCAGCAAATGTCTCACGGTAGTGTTTTGAAAAATTTTAGCCCATTTATCATTAATAAAGACTCTATCAAGCCTCTTCCAAATTCTTTTCCTTGGCCCTATGTTATTACACCAGGTGAACTTGGGACCTGTATAGCCAATATTTGTAGTACTACAATTATTCATATAATTTTGAAATTCCAGGCTCCTGTGCATCATATGAGGTTTACCACCTAGCTTCTCTCCGGGGTCAAGAATAACATTGAAGTCACCTCCAATGCACAAAGGACCATTAATATTTAGGCTGATGTTCTCCAGGATACTCCATAGATCTCTTCTTTCCAAAGCAGTACATTTGCCATATATAGCAGTGATAATGATGGGGTGGTTGTCTGAACCATTTTCAATTTTAATAGAAATTTGTTGGTCATCATTTGCAATAATAGAGGTATTGCTGATATTTTTCCAGAAGCACCATATCTTTCCATTATCATTGAAAATGCATTCTTGATAGCCCAAGAATTTTATGTACCCTTCAATTTTTTCCTTTCCAACCATGGGTTCCATTATTGAAGTGTAAAGAATGTTGTTAATGTCTATATGTTGTTTTAGCCTATGAATGGCCTTTTTTGGCCTCACTGCCCTAATATCCCAAAAGATTGTAGTGATCATGATATATTTGGGGAGAGAGTATCTTTCTTTTGTTTTCTCTTTACAGAGGTAGCATATCTATTTTTGTTACCCTTGCTTGAGTTTCTTGTTCTACTTCTTCCCCTTTATGTTTGGAGATACTCTTCTTCTTCATAGTTGCCTTTGTCTTGGTGCCTCTATTTACTTTGCTCAGTTCTCTGTGTACTTTGATGTAGTGAAGAGTCTTGCATTGGGTGGTCAACTGTCTTGTGTGTATTGCTAGGAATCGCCTAACAATGGTGAGTCTACATTCATCAGCCATGATTCTATAATAATCCTAGCCTTTGAAGATCACCGCTGGAATACCATTATGGGTGGTATGTATAACAATGACTGTTTTTCTGGGATGATGTGTATTGGTAGCCGAAATTGGGATAGCAGCAGCGACAGTGTTGGCGTAGGTAGGATTCTTTGAAATTGCTTCAGTAGATGGGTGTGCTGACATTGGGAGATAATTTTGATTAGTAGTATGCTCTTGGGGAGATCCGTCCGACGGTGCTATGAGGCGACGCGTAACAAAGACGCACCTAAGCTACCGTCTTTTGGGTGTTAACGGCTAATTGTACGAAGAGAGAAATAATTTTAGAGAGATGTTTAGAGGTAAAGCCACTTCTCTCCTTGTTCGCTAATTAGTTTAGTTAACAAGAAAACCTCTTACAAAAATAACTTAAACAATGAGTAAAGAAGGAAATTCATCCAAACATGTGATAAGTTAAATATAGAGTAAACCGTAAATTTTTAAAGTTAATAAGATAATTACTATTTAATTTTAAATCAATTGGTTATATGAATCTTATTATAGTCATTCCCCTCTTTCTAGGAATACAACTATGCGCACATTGAATATTTAGCATAACTAGACACTATATATACACTAACCATCAATTTATTACAATTCTCTTTCTTTTCTTTTAATATTTTTTTTTAGCTTAGGACCGATAATGATTTACGTGCAATGTTCAAATAAGTAGAGTTAGATCATGGTGCAAACTGCAAAGGTGTAATGACCCGGCCGGTCGTTTCCAGAGTTATAGCCTCGTTTTCTCTATTTTTACTTCTTTTTGTGTTATTCAGCTATATTATGTTATGCCGGGTTAGTTGGTTCGGGACCGGAGTGGTTTCAGAGTGAATTGAGACACTTAGTCTCTTAAGTAGAAACTTAAGTTGAAAAAGTCAACCGGATGTTGACCTATATATAAACGATCTCGAATTTGAATTCTGATATTTTCGCTAGCTCCGATATGTGATTTTGGACTTAGGAGTGCGTCCGAAATATGATTTGGAGGTCCGTGGTAGAATTAGGCTTGAATTGACAAAATTGGAAATTTGGTGATTTTGGTCGGCAGTGAAAAATTTGATATCAGGGTCAGAATAGAATTTTGGAAGTTGAAGTAGGTTCGTAGTGTCATTTGTGATGTGTGTGCAAAATTTGAGGTCATTCGGACGTGGTTTAGTTGGTTTCGGCATCGGTTGGCAGATTTAGAAATTTAGAAGTTCTTAGGCTTGAATCCGAGGGTAATTTCATGATTGGATGTTGTTTTGAGTGATTTGAAGGTTCAACTAAGTTTTTATGTTAATATATGACTTGTTGGTATTTTTAGTTGAGGTCCTGAGGGCCTCGGGGTGATTCCAGGTGGTTAACGGATTTGTCGAAGTTGGAATTTGTAGCTGGAGCTGCTGCTACTGCTATTTTCACACCTGCGGAAGAAAGCCTCGCAAGTGCGAGGCTGCTGGTGTGCGTGGGGAGTGCGCAGGTGCGGGCAACGCTGGGCCAAGGCTGGGAATGCAGGTGCGAAGAATTGGCCGCATCTGCGAGCCCGCAGGTGCGAGGCCTTGAGCGCAGATACGGAGATGAGAATTTTGGGTTGGTTTCGCAGATGCTCACCAGGGACCACAGATGCGAGTCCACAGGTGCGAGAAAGGTGTCAACAGGTGCGGAAGCTGGGGGATTAAGTGATTTGTGCAGGTGCGGCTCCTTGGACCGCAGGTGCGAGAAAATGGCCACAGGTGCGAAAACACCTGGGCAGAAACTATAAATAGAACCCTTCGGGATTTTGGTGCATTCTTCACCATTTCTATTCGATTTTTGAAGCTTTTGGGAGACATTTGAAGAGGGAATCAAGGGGGTTTCATTGAGGTAAGTTACTTGAGCCCTAATACTTATATATATGGTAATTTTTCGTTGTTTAATCATGATAATTAGTGAAAATAAGGGGTTAGAGCTTGGAATATTTGGAAAGTAAATTAAGGATTTGAAGGACCAAATGTTATCGGATTTTGATGAATTTGGTATGGTTAGACTCGTGAGTGAATGAGCTCTCTAGTTTTGTAAATTTTGTCAGATTTCGAGACGTTGGCCCAGGAGCCGGGTTTGAGCCAATTTCGGATTTTGGTCTAATTTTGAAGCTTTTCTTGTGGAATTCATTCCATTAGCGTATATTAATGGTATTGTACTGATTGTGAATAGATTTGGTGCATTTGGAGGCCGAGTCCAGAGGCAAAAGCATTGCGGGGGTAGAGATTTGACCGTTTTGAGGTAAGTAACGATTGTAAATCTAGTCCTAAGGGTATGAAACCCCGGATTTTGTATCATTCTACTATTTTTAGTAACGCACATGCTAGGTGACGGGCGTATGGGCATGCACTGTTGGTGATTTGTGACTTGTTCCATCTCGTAGCAACTGTAAAGTTGCATACTTTGTTGAAACCATATGATACTTATATGTTTTAGAAAGAATTTCTGTAAATTGAGTTGAATGCCATGTTTGGGCCTTGCGCCAATGCTGTTTGGACCCTTAGGGGCTGTTTCTTACCATCCTCTCATTGTTTTCGATTGAAAATCTATACTCAGTCATATTTATACTTGTTCACCGCATAACTCAATTTTATGACTCTATTTTGATGCATATAAATGTTTTGGGCCGAATGCCCTGTTTTACTGAAATGCCCGAGTGGCTTGAGAGGTTTATGACTGAGTGAGGCCGAGGGCCTGATTTGCGAGGATGAGTGTAGATCGGGGCTGCCCGCCTGCAGCATACTTTATTATTATGGCACCTGAGTTGTCCGTGCAGCACGTGAGTTGTCCGTGCAGCTTATAGCGCTTGGGCTGAAGGAGCCCCTCCAGAGTCTGTACACACCCCCAGTGAGCGCAGGTACCTACTGAGTGCGAGTGCCGAGTGCTGAGTGACTGGGAGGCATGAGTGATTGTGAGGTATGCCCAAGTGGCAAAGTGATTGTGAGGTATGCCCGAGTAGCACGAGTGACTGTGAGGTTTGCCCGAAGGGCTGTTTATGAGTGATGTTTTGCCTGAGGGGCTGTTTATAATTTTATCATTTTTGCTCACCTTTGCATTTTTCCCCTGTCTGAAAACTGTTGAAAAATATCTTTAAATGATTTTTACTGGAACGGGGTTAAACGAGATGTTTTGATTCAAATCCTGATTTTTAAAAGCATGTGGTATTTTACTGAGATTTCTCGATATGAATGTTATATGCTTTATTGCTCGTCACTACTGCTTAGTCTTTATTTATTGTTGTTACTTACTGAGTTGGCGTACTTGCGTTACTCCCTACACCTTGTGTGCAGATTCAGGTGTAGCTGGTCACGGTAGCAGTTATTGAGTGTTCTGGTTGCAGATTTTCTTGGAGATAGCAAGGTAGCTATTTGGTGATCGCAGCCCTTGCTCTTCTCCCTCTTATCTTCCTGGTCCTTCCCAGTTCGGTCCCAATTTCCCTTCGTTCAGGTTTCGGGTGCTCAATGTGACCTTTCTTAGTACCAAGTCTCCGGTATTGAAGTGTCAAAGGTTGGCCCTTCGATTGTAATACCTTTCGATCCGCTGTTTTTGGGCAGCCAACCGGACAAGGGCGGCTTCGTGCCTTTTATCTAATAGCTCCAAGCTCGTACTCAAAGCCTCATTATTTTATTCCTTTGTTGCATATCGGAATCTGATACTTGGTTCTCCGACCTCGACCGGTATTAAAGCTTTAGTGCCGTAAACCAAAGAAAATGAGGTATCCCCGGTACTGGACTTTGAGGTCGTACGGTGTGCCCATAGGACTTTGGGTAGTATTTCCTTCCATCTTCCTTTGGCATCGGTTAACCTCTTTTGAAGGTTTTGGTGTATGATTTTGTTGGTAGATTCAGCTTGTCTATTCCCACTAGGGTGGTAGGGTGTTGACAGGATCCTTTTGATCTTGTGGTTTTCATGGAATTTGGTTACTTTGTTGCCGATGAATTGTTTCTCATTATCGCATACAATCTAGGCCGACTTTCCGAATCATATGATGTGGTCAAAAATGAAATTGATGACATCCTTCTCCCTGAACTTCTCGTACGTCTGGGCTTCTACCCATTTAGAAAGATAGTCAAGCATAAACAATATAAATTGAGCCTTACTGAGTGCACATGGAAGGGGGACAACGATGTCCACTCCCCACTTTATGAATGGCCATAGCGACAAAACCGAATGCAGCAGGTCCCTGGGTTGATGAATCATTGGAGCATGCCTTTGGCATTCATCACATTTTTGAACGAACTCCTTTGCGTCTTTTTCCATGTCGATCCATTAGTAACCGGCTCTGACTATTTTTTGAACTAGCGATTCGGTGCCTGAGTGATTTCCACAGGTACCTTCGTGGATTTCCCTCAAAACGTACTCAGTATCCCCTCGGCCCGAAACATATTGCAAGTGGGCCATTGAATGTTCTTATGAACATGTTCCATCTTCAGACAGGCTAAATCGGGCTGCCTTTGTGCATAGGGACCTCGATTCTTTTGGATCCAAGGGCAGTTCACCGATCCTGAGATATTTCACGTACTTATTCTTCCAGTCCCAAGTTGGGCTCGTTGAGTTGATCTCGATGTGTCCTTCTTCCACCACCGATCTTATAAGCTATACGACTTCTCCCGAGTTGAACTCGTTGTCTTCGAGTGACGACTCCAAATTAGCGAGGGCATCGGCTTTGCTGTTTTGATCCCGAGGTCGGTACTCTATATTGTACCCACTTATTTCTACAGCCCATTTGGACAATCGGCCCGAGAGTTCGGGCTTATGCATAACGTTCCTCAATGGGTAAGTAGTCACAATAAATATGGGGTGACACTAGAAGTATGGTTTTAGCTTTCTAGAGGCGCTTAGCAAAGCGAGCACCAATTTTTCTAGGTGAAGGTACCTAGTTTCTGCCTCACCTAAGGTCCTACTAACATAGTAAATTGAAAATTACGTACCTTGCTCTTCCCGAACTAAGAATCCACTTACCTCTATCTCTGAGACCGCCAAGTACAAGTACAGTTGTTCGTCTGTCTTTGGTGTGTGAAGTAGCGGTGGGCTCGATAAGTCCCTCATGAGTTCCTCCAAAGCTCATTGGAACTCCGGTGTCCACAAGAAGTTATTCTTATTGTTTAATAGTGCAAAGAATTGGTGGCTCTTATTGGATGACCTCGAAATAAATCGCCCCAGGGCGGCTATGCGCCCAGTTTACCTTTGCACGAACTTTACATTGTCCACGACTGTGATATCTTTGATGACTTTGATATTATCGGGATTGATCTCGATTCCCCAATTAGATACCATGAATCCGAGAAATTTACCCGACCTAACTCCAAACGCACATTTTTTCGGGTTCAGCTTCATATTGCATTGCGTCAGTATGCTAAAGTTTTCCTGCAAATGTTTTAAATGGTCCTCTGCTCGCAGGGACTTAACTAATATGTCGTCAATGTAAACTTCCATTGATTTTCCTATTTGTTCTTCGAACATCCGATTTACTAGGCGTTGGTATATGGCGCCGACATTTTTTAATCCAAACGACATTACGTTATAACAGTATGTGACGTATTTAGTGATGAAGGAAGTTTTTTCCTGATCACCTGGGTCCATCCATATTTGGTTGTATCCAGAATAGGCATCGAGAAAACTAAGGATCTCATGGCCGGTCGTGGCATTGATCATACGATCGATGTTGGGCAAAGGAAAAGAGTCTTTGTGACATGACTTATTTAAATCTTTGTAATCTACACACATTCTTAGTTTATTCCCCTTTTTAGGGACTACCACTATATTTGCTAACCAATCCGGGTATTTAATCGCCCGAATAGACCTTATTTTAAGGAGTTTAGATACCTCGTCCTTGATAAAAGCATGCTTGATCTCGACTAGGGTCTCCTCTTCTGTTTGACCGGGTGGAACTCTGGGTCCAGGCTTAGCTTGTGAATGGTTATCTCTGGGGGGATCCCTGTCATGTCAAGGTGGGACCAAGCGAAACAATCTTCGTTAGATATAAGAAAGTGAATGAGTTTTTTTCATGAGCTCGGAGCTTAACCCCGTGCTCAGGCATACTTTTCGATCGGGCAAGCGTTCTCAGAATATGACTTGTTACAACTCCTCGACCATCGATTTAGTGGCATCAGAATCATCGGGGGCTATAAAGGATCTAGGAACCCTATAATCATCATCCTCGCCTTCCTTTTGTTTGTCCATATCTGCCGAGGATGGTACCGGTGATTGCTATTTGGCCCCGTTTCTAGCCATCTAGTTTGGGTCCTTCGATGTTGAGACTGTAGATGCCGGTATCACCTCCTCGGTCGTGAACATTTCCTTTCCTGCCGGTTGTTCACCATATAATATTTTGACTCCGCCAGGTGTTGGGCATTTCAGTGACTGGTGCAGTGTCGAGGGCACCTCCCTCATGTTGTGGATCCATGGCCTTACGAAATAAAGCATTGTATCTCATGTCTCCTTTGATAACATAAAATTTAGTTTCCTGGATGGTCCCGACAGTGTTTACTGGTAACGTTATTTCGCCCTTAGTGGTCTCACATGCCATGTTGAATCCGTTTAGAACTTGAACTGCAGGCACGATTTGGTCTTGTAGACCGAGATGCTCCACGACCATCGATCGAATGATGTTGGCCGAGCTACCTGGATCAATTAACACACGTTTCACCTGAATTTTATTTACGAGTACAGATATTACCAGTGCATCATTGTGGGGCCGTATGATCCCTTCCGCATCCTCGTCACTAAAATATAAAGTTCCTTCCGGTATGTAGTGTCGAGTTCGTTTCTCCCTAGTGATGGATACTTTGGTGCGTTTCAACATCGGCCCCTGTGGGACATCAATCCCACTGATGATCATGTTAATGACGTACTGAGGTTCTTCTTGTTCTGCTTGTTTGTTAGAATCCCAGTTCCTGAAATGATTCTTGGCTCGGTCGCTCAAGAATTCTCGAAGGTTCCCATTGTTGAATAGTCAGGCTACTTCCTCTCTCAGCTGTTGACAATTTTCCGTTCTGTGACCGTGAGTGCCATGATATTTACACATCTAGTTAGGATCCCTTTGGGTTGGATCGGATTGTAGGGGCCGAGGCCATTTGGTATCTTTGATGTGACCGATAGCTTATACAATGGCGGCGACGGACCTTCCGATAGCCTCGACGCTTCTTTAGGCCCGACGGACCTGTCGAAGCCAATTTTGGTCATAAGTCCCCGGTTGATTTAACCTCGGTCATTTCTCCTTTCGTTTCTCATGGAGTTACACCCAGACCCACTGCTTCTCTGATCTCCATTATATGGCTGGTACCGATCCCTCTTTGGCCTCAGTTCATGATCAATGTCTTTCTTGATTCTGTCGAGGGTTTTGACGGGATAGACAGACCCCGAAAGGGCCCCGAGTTGATCAACTTTGACTCTGATTTTTGATTAATATCGGTTATGCACGTTGGCCCATGTAATAGCCGGGTATTCTATCAGGTTCTGCTTCAGCTGGTGTGAAGCCACCGAGCTTCGAATATTGATTCCCTGAGTGAAATCTTGAACAACCAAATCATGACCGACCAGCGGCAGATCCATTCGTTCCATTTGAAATCGGGACACGAATTCCCTGAGCATCTCGTTAACCCTCTGTTTAACTTTGAAAAGTTCTGATTCCATGGTCTGGACCTTGATGGCACCAGCATGTGCTTTTACGAAAGCATCTACAAGCATAGAAAATGAGTCAATAGAATTAGGAGTTAAGTTGTGATACCATATCATAGCTCCATTTGACAGTGTCTCCCCAAATGTTTTCAGCAGAACAGACTCGATCTCGTCGTCCTCAAAGTTGTTCCCTTTGATGGCACATGTATAAGAGGTCACATGCTCATTTGGGTCGGTCGTTCCATTATACTTAGATATTTTGGGCATACGAAATATTTTGGGGATCGGTTTTGGAGTCGCGCTCGGAGGATCAGGTTTTTGCACGAACTTCCTGGAATCCAGTCCTTTCAATATGGGAGGTGCTCTTGGGATTTGATCTACCCTGGAGTTGTAGGTCTCCACTTTTTTGTGGTTAACTTCGATTTTCTTCTCCCCTGATTCTACCCGCTTTGTCAGCTCCTCGAGCATATTTATAATCTAGGGGTTAGCCCCCGATTCATGTTCATTTGACCTTTCGATGACCATCCCTACAGGTGACTTTTCGGGGCGGATCGGGCTCAACCCTGCTCGGTGCATGACTTTGGTTCTGTAATTGAGCAATCGCCGCCTGTTGAGCTTGCAACATTTTGAAAATACCTGTAGACTGATTCTGTCTCCTTCAACATTTTGTGTGTTTCGAGTTGCCAATTGGGCTCCACCACGAATGCTATTTTCGGGGTTGGTAGGCGAGTTTGCATCGATAGCCACATGTGAATTAGCGTCAATCGGGTATGCGATCGGAATTCCAATGGGAGTAGCATGTGGTACCTCGTTTATGGGAGCTATGTTGTTATTTTCACCTTAATGACCGGACTTGTTTTCAACATGTAGGGGTGCTGATTGAGAGTTCGACATTTTGTATTTTAGCCTGGAATCAAAGTCACTTCAAAGGGCAAGTCTAAAGTAGTGTGTGTTATTTGAGATTTGTATCAAATAACCACTATTATCCTTAGCCCCACAGCGGGCACCAAACTATTTACCCTCAAAATCGGATAACAATTGAATTTCTACGTGGTTTTAAGAATACGTGATCTAACTTGATACAAAATGAGAAATCGGATTAATATTAAAATAAATGATGAGGAAGTAAATGCAAACCACACAAGTTGAACGATCTTAGCCTTGAAGATTGGTTACCCTCGAGTGAGAAATGCTTTTATCGATGCCGAAACAGAATGACAAGATAATGAGAACTAGAAATAATAATATATTTCTTTGTGATGCGTGTTATAGTGTGTTGAATGAATTATCAGATCCCCTTTATATAGTAGAGGAGTCATACTCTAGGTACATTCCTATAAAAGGTAGAAATCTTATGATTCGCTGATATTCAGTTCCTTGCTGATACGTGCCGAGATTCTCGCCGTAATATCCGACCTGTCGCGAATATTTTTTATTTTTGTTAGTTCTCCGAGCTTGTTCGAGGATAAGGACGACACCAGACTTAATGTTCCTCGAAGGCAGGCTTTCCGACCATGGGTTCTAGCTCGACGGGACTCGAGGTCGATCTTCAGTTCTTGGTCGCCACGTTCCAAGCCTAATCCACCAAGTTGTAGTCGAGCTCGACTTCGACCGTATACATACTTAATGATAGTCTTTTTCCTTTCTTCTTAGTTAACCAAAACATTCTTGCTTGTGTCGCGACCCCAAATCCCCTTTGAAGGATGTCATGATGGAATCTAGTCTCTACGACTAGGTAAGCCTAACAAATAGCAACCACTGAACAAATGTATAAATACAAGATACTGAAAGTGGCTAAATAATGGATAGAACCATCTGTAAATAGAATTTCACAATTTCATATCCCAAAACCGGTGAAACTAATCAAAAGCTCTATAGAATGCTACTACATTAGTGCTAGCTCGTGCTTGTGAAGATGCTAAGCAAACCCGTTGTTGTTTATTAAAAATAATTCATTTATCATTTATACAAGCAAGAGGGAGGTGAGGCCTTACCTCGTCAATATAAATCTAAGAAAGGTGGGACCATACTTATATAAAATTCAGTCAGATAAACATTAAGAGGATTAATTTCTCTTTTCTGGATGTTAAATCTGTTTACCCTTAAATTGGATAACAATTAAACTTATAATGAGGTTCTAAGAACACATTATTTCATTTAATACCAACTGATAAATATGAAGATTAATAATAGAAATGAACTATAAAGTAAAGCAAACCAGTGTTAGAATAGAACTCAGCCCTTGAGTTTGGATACCCTCGAACTAGTTGATGCAAGAACAATTAAAATATAACAAGCTGATAAACAATAGTATAAACGAAAAAGAGAATTATATTGCTTTTATATCTGTGAACAGTATGTCCTTACAAATGGCTAATACTCCCCTTTATATAGTAGAGGAATTCTACTTATGGTATAACTCTAATTACAGAAGAAAATCCCATTATTAGCTAATTAACCGTTCCTAATTTGATCCGTTCCTATATTTCCGCCATGATCTTCGATCAGTCACGGATATTTCGCCTTTTTGTTATTATGTTATCTTCGATCTTGCTCGATCCCTGTCTTATTCGGTCTCGATCGCTGCTGGCCTCGATCTCGACAGGAACCTCGAATCCCGAACTTGGTACTTTGTCCTCGTACCTTGGTCTGATCCACTACGGGACCGACCTTCGATGCAGCTCCCTGGTCCCGATCAGATAGAAAAATTGGGCGAGCTCGGTTTTAACCGTATACAGATAGTCCCCTCGATTTTTGGAGTGTAATGACAAGAAAAAAATTGAGCCTTTTATTTTTACCACGACCTGCCATGATGTCACCATCGTGATGTAAGCGATGGAAGTGACCGAAACATCCCGTCGGTACAGTTCCCCAAGTTATTAATGTGTATGTATACGGTCGAAATAGATTTCGTCCTTCGTACGATTGATCGAGGTCGAAACATAACGGATCGAAGAAAAACTTCGTAATATCGAGACGGGTTCTGGAGAGGGTACAAATAAGCTCCAGATTTCAGGTATAGGTCAAACACCGAGTTCGAAGTCATTATCGAGCTCGGTCCTGAATCCAGCTATGATGAGATGATTTCGAGCTTAAGGGGCAGAGGACAACCGGGATCGAGTCCAAATCTTCACCTGATCCTGAGTACATATTGAGTTCTAGAAGCAATACCAACCAGCACCGAGGCCGATCGAGCTCGAGCTCACAGACATGAGCCGTTGCAAACACACTAAGGGAAAGAATCTCGGCGGAAATTATGGAAAAGGTGATTTATCATGGGTTCTCCACTATGTATTTTTAATTATATCTAAAGTAGGATCCTCCACTATAAAGAGGATGGCTACATTTCTATAGAAGGCAGTGTTTTGCTTACATTGTAATTCAGGCACCATATTCTCCTATATTCAAGGATTATTTTTTTAGGATTCATGAATTAATTCATTTTGCTTAGTCCTAAAAATTATCTTTTTTCCAATCATGTTTTTATTTTGCATTCTTTGCAATCCATATTTGATATTTCTATTTGTCTTTACGATTTGTATTAAGCTATACCACATATCCTTAGAACTATGTACAAATTCAACTCTATCCGTTTTTCGGGTAAACAGTTTGGCGCCCACCGTGGGGCTAAGGATAACAGTGGTTATTTGATACGAATCTGCAAAAAGACACTATTTTGCACTTGTTTCTGAAAGTATCTTGGATTTCGGATTAGCAACGACTAACTACCAATCAAATGGCCTCACCTATCGACAACGAAGCTGGTCTTCAAGATGAGAACAACAACTTGACAGCCAGTACCGAAAGAATACTGTCAATGTCGTTGGAGCTCGAATCGAAGTGCCGATATATATCAATTCGCATGTGGCCATTGAGGCGAACCTACATTCTGAACCTGAAAATAGCATTCATGGTGGCACTCGCTCTGCAGCTCGAGATACCCATAACGTCGAGGAAAACGGCTTCAGCTTGCATATGATTTTCGAAATATTGCAAGCTCAACAGGAAGCAATAGTTCAGTTGCAGAGCCAAACCCAACTACCGAGCAGGCCGGAGGCCAGTCCACCTCGAGAAATTATCCACAGAACGGAGCAAACCATAGTGAGGTCAAATGAGCAAGGATCGAGGACTACTCCTAAAATTGCTAAAATACTCGAGGAGGTCACAAAGCGAGTTGAAGCCAACGATAAAAAAGTATAAATATATAACTCCAGGGTCGATTAGATCCCGGGAGCTCCACTAATGATAAAAGGGTTAGATTCCAAAAAATTCATGCAAAAAACTTTTCCCTCGAGCACAGCCCCAAAACCAATCCCCAAAAAATTCTGTATGCCCAAAATTCCCAAATATAACGGAACGACCGACCCCAACGAACATGTCACCTCTTACACGTGTGCCATCCAGGGCAATGATCTAGAAGACGATAAAATCGAATCTGTGTTGTTAAAAAAATTCGGAGAGACCCTCTCGAAGGGAGCAATGATCTGGTATCACAACCTACCACCGAATTCCATCGACTCGTTTTCCATGTTAGCAGATTCTTTTGTAAAAGCATACGCCGGCGCCATAAAAGTCACAACAAGGAAATCATACCTTTTCAAGGTAAGACAAAAGGATAACGAGATGCTGAGGGAGTTCGTATCTCGTTTTCAAATGGAACGAATGGATCTGCCACCAGTCACAGACGATTGGGCTGTTCAAGCTTTTACTCAAGGTTTGAACGAACGAAGTTCGACGGCTTCATGCCGGTTGCAGCATAACCTAATCGAATACCCAGCCATCACGTGGGCCGACATGCACAATCGGTACCAATCAAAAATTAGGGTCGAAGATGATCAGTTGGGGTCTGAACCTGCTGCTCGAAAGGATATTAATCGAGAACAACATCCGATCATGGATCGATACCAACCGTATAATGGAAACCACAGAATCTGTGAATCGAGACATAACCCCAGACAAAATAACAAAAGAAGTGATCGAGGTCAAGGGTCTCGGGGGCTGATGAACAGAAGTAGGTTCGACAGGCCTGCCGGATCTAAGGAAGCGCCTCGGTTATTGAAGTATAACTTCAGCATTGATGCATCTGCCATCGTGTCGGCTATCAGATGCATCAAAGATACTAAATGGCCTCGACCCATGTAGACCTATCCTGTCCATAGGAATCCCAATCAAATGTGCGAATATCATGGCACCCATGGCCACAGAACGAAAGATTGCAGGCAACTAAGAGAGGAGGTAGCCCGGTTATTCAACAAAGGGCACATTCGAGAATTTTTAAGTGATAGGGCAAAGAACCATTTTAAAAACATGGATTTCGGCAAGAAAAAAGAACAAAAAGAACCACAACATGTCATTCACATGATCATCGGCGTCACCGATACCCCTCAAGGACCGGTGCTTAAAGGCACTAAGACATCGATTGAGAGAGAAAAGCGATATTGAACTCAGGATTACGCACCCATAGGAACTTTGTCCTTTAATGATGAAGATGCAGAAGGAGTCATACAACCTCATAATGATGCACTGGTAATATCCGTACTTATGATAAAAATTAAAGTTAAGCGTGTGTTAATTTATCCAGGTAGCTCGGCCAACATCATTAGATTAAAGGTCGTAGAATAGCTCGGTCTACAGGACCAGATCGTATACGTAACCCTGGTTCTAAATGGATTCAATATGGCATGTGAAACCACCAAAGGCGAGATAATTCTACTGATAAATGTGGCCGGGACCATCCAAGAAATGAAGTTCCATATAATCGAAGGCGACATGAGGTACAACGCCCTTTTTGGAAGGCCATGGATCCACAACATGAGAGTTGTACCTTCGACCCTACACCAGGTCCTTAAATTCCCAACATTGAGGGGAGTCAAAAAAGTGTACGGAGAATAACCGGCCACAAGAGAAATGTTTGTCGTCGAGGAAGAGAATCCAATATCCTCGCCTTCGTCAATAAAGGGATTGGGCTCAAAAGGGGAACGAGATGCCAAATAGCAATCACAAACATCAGCTTTAACTCGACCAGAAAATCAGAAGATCGATGAAGATGATGATCAAAGGATCCCTCGATCCTTCGTGGTTCCCGATGATTCCGATGCTACTAAATCAACGATTGAGGAATTGGAGCAAGTCACACTAATCGAGCACTGGCCCGAACGGAAGGTATACCTGGGAACGGGGTTGGCCCCTGAACTCAGGAAAAAACTTATTCAATTTATTATCGATAACATAGATTGTTTTGCCGGTACCATTTAGATATAATAGGGATCCCACCGGATATAACGACGCATCGGCTAAGCTTGGACCCTAGGTTCAGACTGGTGAAGTAAAAGAGAAGACCCCATTCCGAGGTAAAGTACACATTCATAAAGGACGAGGTAACCAATCTTCTCAAAATAGGGTCCATTCGGGAGGTGAAATATCCTGAATGGTTAGCCAATGTAGTTGTAATGCCTAAAAAGGGAACAAACTTAGAATGTGTGTAGATTATAAGGATTTGAACAAAGCATGACCCAAATATTCCTTCCCGCTGCCCAACATCGATCGCATGATCGATGCCACGGTCGGCAACGAGATACTTACTTTTCTCGATGCCTATTCCGGGTATAATCAAATCCAAATGAACCTGGAAGACCAAGAAAAGACTCCGTTTGTCACCAAGTATGGAACATATTGTTATAATGTGATGCCCTTCGGGCTAAAAATGCAGGAGCTACTTACCAACGCCTAGTAAATAAAATGTTCGAGGAATAAATAGGTAAGTCAATGAAAGTTTATATTGATGACATGCTAGTTAAGTCCCTGCGCGCAGAGGACCATTTGACCTATTTGCAGGAAACATTCAAGATTTTAAGGAAATACAACATGAAGCTCAACCCCGAGAAATGTGCTTTCGGGGTCGGTTCGGGAAAGTTCTTCGGCTTCATGGTGTCAAATCGGGGGATCGAGATTAACCCCGATAAAATCAAGGCCATCGAATACATCGCCATCGTAGACAGCGTAAAAGCCATACAAAGGCTAATGAGACGGATTGCAGCCTTAGGCCAATTCATTTCAAGGTCGTCAGATCAAAGTCACAAATTTTTCTCTCTACTCAAAAAGAAGAACGATTTCGCTTGGACCTCGGAATGCCAACATGCAATAGAGTAATTAAAACGATATCTATCGAGCCCACCACTTCTTCATACTCCAAAAACAGATGAAAGGTATGCAATTTCCCGTTTATTATGTAAGTCGAACCTTAGGAGAATTTCCCGTTTATTATGTAAGTCGAACCTTAGGAGAAGCAGAAACTAGATATCCGCACCTAGAAAAATTGGCACTTGCACTGATAAGCGCCTCTAGAAAGTTAAGATCGTACTTTCAATGTCACCCCATATGCGTATTGACCACTTACCCGCTTCGTAATATTTTGCACAAGCCCGAACTATCAGGCCGATTGGCCAAATGGGCCATCGAAGTCAGTGGGTATGATATCGAATATCAACCCCATACGGCCATCAAGGCTCAAAATTTAGCAAACTTCGTGGCCGATTTCATGCCGACCCTCGTACCCGAAGTTGAAAAAGAACTCTTATTGAAATCGGGTATGTCACCCGGGGTATGGACCCTTTTTACGGATGGGGCTTCGAACGTGAAGGGGTCCGGGCTAGGCATCGTTTTAAAGTCACCCACGGGTAACACTATTAAGCAATCTATCAAAACTACTAGGTTGACTAACAACGAGGCCGAGTATGAGGCCATGATTGCAGGTCTCGAGCTAGCTAAAAGCTTGGGAGCAGAAGTCATTGAAGCCAAGTGTGACTCTTTGCTGGTAGTAAATCAAGTGAACAAAACCTTCAAAGTTCGAGAAGATAGAATGCAAATATATTTGGACAAACTGCTTGTCACTTTGCACCATTTCAAAGAATGGACTTTACAACATGTTCCACGAGAGCAAAACATTAAGGCTGATGCACTTGCAAATTTGGGATCATCGGTCGAGGAAGGTGAGATAAGCTCAGGGACTGTCATTCAACTCTCGAGATCCGTGATCGAACAAGGTCATGCCGAGATAAATTCTACAAGCTTAACCTGGGATTGGAGTAATTAGTATATTGAATACTTAAAGACTATAAAGCTCCCATCAGACCCTAAAAATTTGAGGGCCTTATGAACCAAAGCTGCTCGATTCACATTAATTACAGATGGAACGTTATACCGAAGGACATTCGATGGACCATTGGCAGTATGCTTAGGTCCAAGAGACACCGACTACGTCCTACATGAGGTGCACGAAGGCACTTGTGGAAATCACTCTGGTGCCGATTCATTAGTCCGAAAAATAATCATGACAGGGTATTATTGGATTGATATGGATAAAGATGCAAAGACGTTTGTTCGAAAATGTGACAAATGTCAAAGGTTTGCACCAATGATCCATCAGCCCGGAGAACAACTTCACTCAGTCCTATACCCATGGCCATTCATGAAATGGGGAATGGATATCGTCGGCCCCCTGCCATCGGCCCCAGGTAAAGCTAAGTTCATTTTATTTATGACTGACTATTTCTATAAATGGGTTGAAGCACAGGCGTTCGTGAAAGTAAGAGAGAAAGAGGTTATAGACTTTATCTGGGATCATATCGTATGTCGATTTGGGATACCCAGCGAAATAGTATGTGACAATGGGAAACAGTTTGTCGGTAGCAAAGTGACAAAATTCTTCGAAGACCACAAAATAAAAAGGATATTATCAACACCATATCACCCCAGTGGGAATAGACAGGCCGAATCAACAAACAAAACTATCATTCAAAACCTAAAAAAGAGGCTGAACGACGCTAAGGGGAAATTGAGAGAAATCCTACCCGAAGATCTTTGGGCATATCGAACAACATCAAAATCCAGTACGGGGCCCCGTTCTCTTTAGTATATGGCTCTGAAGCCTTGATTCCAGTCGAAGTCGGGGAACCCAGTGCCAGTTTTTGATATACAATAGAAGAGTCAAATAACGAGGCTATGAACACTAGCCTCAAATTATCGGATAAAAAATGAGAGTTGCTGTCGTCCAATTGGCTGCCCAAAAGCAGCGAATCGAAAGATACTATAATCGAAGAACCAAGCTTCGCCATTTTAAACTCGGGGACTTAGTGCTAAGGAAAGTCACCCTCAATATCCGAAATCCAAACAAAGGAAAACTAGGACCGAACTGGGAAGGACCTTATCTGGTTCTCGAAAGCATCGGAAAAGGATCTTACAAGCTCGGTATTATAAACGGCAAATAACTATCAATCAATTGGCATGTGTCACACCTAAAATGATACTACATTTAAAGTACGACCCTCCCATATTCGTTTATATTCCGAAACTAACCCATGCAGGAGTCCGATCAGGAGCTAGGATGGATCCTTCAATACAAAGCCCTAGGTCTGAAAGCACGTGTTGCACTCTTTTTCCCTTAGACCGGTTTTATCCAAAATGGTTTTTTCAGCAAGGTTTTTAATGAGGAAACCATTGATCGTGCTAAACTTAGAAATAATTCGACAGTATCCGAGGCCTGTTCATAATCGACCTCTAATACTGGGGGGCATTAGCCCTTAAATATATCAAGTTCTGATGCAAGAAAGTTATTTCGTAACAACAGGATTCCAATAGGAAAAGTTGTAAGCGCCAAATGGTCAAAACGAACCATGCTCATGTAGTTGGCCCGAGCCCTGACGCAAAACATGAACACATGTATAATGACTTGCAAAGAAAGTTCTCTTCTTTACCGATATCTTATATCCAAGAAAGATTTCTCTATTTCGAGATTTATTATGCAAACAGGATTGAGATAAATCTCCGAGTTCGAGCAAGCACTCACTCGACCATTATGCCTACGGGCTACATTACTTCGAGTTCGAATCATTCACTCGACTACTAAGCCTACGGGCTACATTACTTCGAGTTCGAATCATTCACTCGACTATTATCCTACGGGCTACATTACTTCGAGTTCGAAACATTCACTCGACTAATAAGCCTACGGGCTACTTTTGTTCCGAGTTCGAGCAAGCACTCACTCGACTATTATGCCTATGGGCTACATTACTTCGAGTTCGAAACATTCACTCGACTATTATGCCTACGGGCTACATTACTTCGAGTTTGAAACATTCACTTGACTAATAAGCCTATAGGCTACTCTTATTCCGAGTTCGAGCAAGCTCTGACTCGACCATTATGCCTACGGGCTACATTACTTCGAGTTCAAAATATTCACTCGACTAATAAGCCTACGGGTTACTCTTATTCCGAGTTCGAGCAAGCACTCACTCGACTATTACGCCTACAGGCAACATTACTTCGAGTTCGAAACATTCACTCAACTATTACGCCTACGGGCTTATTACTTCAAGTTCGAAATATTCACTCGACTAATAAGCCTACGGGCTACTCTTATTCCGAGTTTGAGCAAGCACTCACTCAACTATTATGCCTACGGGCTACATTACTTCGAGTTAGAATCATTCACTTGACTATTACACCTACGGGCTACATTACTTCGAGTTCGAAACATTCACTCGACTAATAAGCTTACGGGCTACTTTTGTTCCGAGTTCGAGCAAGCACTCACTCGACTATTACGCCTACAGGCTACATTACTTCGAGTTCGAAACATTCACTCGACTATTACGCCTACGGGCTACATTACTTCGAGTTCGAAACATTTACTCGACTAATAAGCCTATAGGCTACTCTTATTCCGAGTTCGAGCAAGCACTCACTCAACCATTATGCCTACGGGCTACATTACTTCGAGTTCGAAACGTTCACTCAACTAATAAGCCTACGGGCTACTCTTATTCCTAGTTCGAGCAAGCACTCACTCGACTATTATGCCTATGGGCTACATTACTTTGAGTTCGAAACATTCACTCGACTATTACGCCTACGGGCTACATTACTTTGAGTTTGAAATATTCACTCGACTATGACGCCTACGGGCTATATTATTTCGAGTTCGAAACATTCACTCGACTAATAAGCCTATGGGCTACTCTTATTCCGAGTTCGAGCAAGCACTCACTCGACTATTATGCCTACAGGCTACATTACTTTGAGTTCGAAATATTCACTCGACTATTACACCTACGGGCTATATTATTTCGAGTTTGAAACATTCATTCGACTAATAAGCCTATGGGCTACTCTTATTCCGAGTTCGAGTAAGCACTCACTCGACCATTACGCCTACGGGCTACATTACTTCGAGTTCGAAACATTCACTCGGCTAATAAGCCTATGGGCTATTTTTATTTCGAGTTCGAGCAAACACTCACTCAACTATTATGCGTATGGGCTATATTACTTCTAGTTTGAACCACTCACTGAACTAATAAGCCTAAGGGCTACATCACACTTCAAGTTCAAACAATCACCCAACTCGACTACTAAGCCTATGGGCTACTTTACTTCAAGTTTGAGTAAGCGCTCACTCGGTTATAAAGGCTACGAAGACCAAATTCGATCAAATTGCCAAAATCTTTTTGAAAACATTCATAAGGCATGAAAAAAATGTTCACAAGGCAGGAAACAAAACAGAAGCAAGTCGGTAAAACAAGAAGATATTTATAAATATATATATACAAAAGATTGTTTACATAATTGATTGCAACATAAAAACAAAGGGCTAAGTTTCTTGGCTATCTCCGAGATCGGTCTCTTCTCCATCGGGCTCCCCTCCATTCTCGGACCTGCTCTTACTCCCATCACATCATCATTATCATCATCATCATCATCGGAAGCTAAGGCTTCAGCATCGGCTTTGAGTTCTTTAGCGCTTTTTATCTCTTCAGCGAGATCGAAACCTCGAGCATGGATCTCCTCTAGGGTTTCCCTCCGAGATCGGCACTTAGCAAGTTCAGCGACCCAATATGCTCGAGTATCGGTGGTCTCGGCTGCCTCTCTTTCTTGGACCTGGGCAGCTTCAGCATCATCCCGATAAATGGCCACGAGTGCATCTGCATCGGCCTTTTCCTTTTCGGCATCAGATTCGGCCTTGGCAAGTTTAGAGGCCAATCGAGCCTCGAGCTCCTCTATTCTTCTTGCTTGAACTGAGCCTTATTCATTCATTTTTTGAAGTTGGTTTTCGGCCGATGATAATTGGGTTGGAGAAGCTTCTTTCTCTGCAGCAAAGCGGTCCATACCTTTTTTCCACTTCAAAGACTCCGCTTTTATCACATCGACTTCTTCACGGAGTTTTCCGATCATCTCAATTTCCTGCTGCAGCTGTGAGACCGAAAGATTAGCCATCATTCCGGTATCAAGCCCATAGGCTTTTAAAAGTATTATTACCTGCTCGGACAGATCGGTCTGATCTTGGTGAGCCTTGGCCAACTCAGCTTGGAGGTCTTTTATTTCCTCTCCCCTTTTCCCTAAGAGGAGTTTTAGGGAGTTCCTTTCCTCCATAACTCGTTGAAGATCGGCCTCGTATCGACGTACCTCGGTTCGGGACCGAGAACATGCTTCTCGATGAACTGCCGCAGCCTGCAAAGAAAGAAGAAACGAAGTTAGAAAAGAAAAGCAAACATAAAAGTAATACCAACAAAATAATTTAAGGCTTACCTGATTCAAAGCCTGTTGCACCCCCGTGAAAAAGATTTGATGCATCACTAGTACCGGCAACATCCTCGATACCGGTAAACAGGTCATGAAAAGGATCCTCTCCATCATGAGGCCTATCTAGTTCGAGGGCCCCCAAAGCTTGGGCTTCCCGAATTGCCCCTGCGGAAAAATCAGGGAAGGTTGGCGAGTCTTCGATTGCTACTTCCCTAAGTGAATCACTTGGAGCATTCTCTTCGGTTCGAAGAGATTCGAGGAGAGCCTTTTCAAACATATCCCCCATCCGTTGGCTTCGATGGGAAGCATTTTCGATCTAAAACAACTCGGGGACTCCGTCCAACCATATAGTCCTGAGCAGTTGCAACTGGCTGGGCTGGTGGTGCCCCCAGTGTCTGGAATCCCTGCACCACCTTCTCTGTTGTGTGGGCGGCGGGAGTCTGAGCACCTCCCCCAGCCTAAGAAGTGGTTACTGCAGCCGGAGCAGAGATCGCCTGAGCAAGACTGGTACACGTAGTCAGGATCTGAGCTAAGGCCTCCTGAAGTCCTGGAATCACAATGGGCACTGGTGGTGCCTGAGCTGGTCCCACACGCTCATCCATAACTGGAGCCTGCTCCCGAACTGGGGCAACTAGAGGATCTGCAGGTGCTGCCCTAGCTGCGGTGCGAGTTGCACCTCTACCCCTACCGCATCCTCTATCGCGACCTAGGCCTCTCGCAGCCCTAACTGATGGTACCGGTGGTTGTCCATCCTGCCCCATAGTACGCGTCCTTACCATCTATGAGAGAATTAGAACAACAAAAATTTAGTTACTAGAATCAAAAGATTCGCACGACAAGAATTCAAGAATGTGAAATTTCCTAAGGGTTCGGCAGCCTCTCGAAGATAAGTATAGACATCTACAATCATCGATCCAGCTGCCTATGGAACGTCGATGGTCTTCTTCGTTCGGGCCGCCAGTGCGGACCCATTATTTTCTTCTTCTTCTTCGTCTTCATCCCTTAGACGTAGAACTGATTCTACGGTCAAAGGAATGGTATTCTTCTTCGGCTTACAAGCCGTCCTCTTCTTCGGTTTTGGATCTTCGGGAACGGAGGCTCTTTTCCTCTTATTTTCTTTCATCGGCTTTGGGACAGAGGCCGAAGCCTCATCCTCAACGGACGAGGGCCTCAAAACCACATCTTTGCTCATACCTACATATGGGTAATTTTATTAAAGTATATGGAAATCATCTCGTTTGAACTACCAAAAAGTACGAGAAAGGGGCTAACCATGATATTTGGCCTCCCATCGGCCCTTTGACAAATCACGCCATGAGCGCTCGGCGTATGTGGAGGTCGAAGCCAGAGCTCGTACCTAGTTCTTGAGATCAGGAACTTCTCCAGGCATCCAGGGAACTGCTGCATCACAAAAAGAAGAATATCAGTGAGAAAAGAAATGAAAGGGCAAAATAGAAGGAAGTAACAACAGAATTACACTTATGCTTCATATTCCACTCCTCGGGAAAAGGCATCTTTTCAGTCGGAATCAGGTCCGAAGTCCTTACAAGAACGAACCTGCCCATCCAGCCTCGATCCCTATCCTCGTCAATTCTCTAGAATAGAGCCTTGGTAGCCCGGCGTTGAAGTTTTATTAACCCTCCTCGAAAAAGGCGAGGACGGTACAATCGTATGATATGGTAGAGGGTGAACGGCATCCCCTCGATTTTTTTCACAAAGTATCAAATCAAAATAATGATCCGCCAAAAAGAAGGATGGACCTGGCCTAGGGTTATTTGGTATTGATGGCAGAAGTCAATAATAACAGAGTCAAGGGGACCTAACATGAAAGGGTAAGTATACACACTTAAAAACCCTTTGACGTAAGTGGTGATATCTTCGTCAGAAGAAGGGTTTATTATTTCCTTTTTCTCCCAATTGCAATCTTCTTTAGCTATTTGAGGTGCCTCTCAGTTATCAAACACATGTACCTCAATACTGGATCACATCGGCCGGGAATCGATGAGCCTTTATCGACCTTAAAATCAGAGGTAAGAACACACGCCCCAGGAATGCACTCCTCAGGTCGTGGCTCTACCGGTGTTTCGTCGGCGATAGACTGTGAAGATGAAGCTTTCTCTTTCTGATGAATGGTTTCTGATGTTTCGCCATTTTTGAATTTAAAGGTCGAGAATAGAAGAAAGTGACAAAGAGGAATCACAGATATGCGAATAAACTCAGAGGGTACAAAAAAGAACTTAGGAAATTTGGAAGATTGAAAATGTAAAAGTTGTAAATGGTAAAAGGAAGGGCTATTTATAGATTAAAGTAATGGCGGTTCAATATCAGCGGTGGCCAACCACCATCTGACATGCATTAAATGCCTTGAAAAACTAAATCGACGGGACAACTATCACGTACGTCATGATCAAGCCCAATGTGAACGTCAGCATATAATCCAATCGAGCCATCGAGAAATCATATCGTTTCTCACCACATCCTTCCCGAGAAATGAGGGGACTATCTGTATACGGTCGAAATAGATTTCGGCCTTCATATGATTGATCGATGTCGAAACATAACGGATCGAAGAAAAACTTCGTAATATCGAGACGGGTTCCCAAGAGGGTACAAACAAGCTTCAGATTTTAGGTATAGGTCAAACACCGAGTTCGAAGTCATTATCGAGCTCGGGTCCAAATTGAACTATGATGAGATGATTTTGAGCTAAAGGGGCAGAGGCCAACCGGGACCGAGTCCTAATAATCACCTGATCCCGAGTCCATATCGAGTTCTAGAAGCAATACTGACTAGCACCGAGGCCGATCGAGCTCGAGCTCAGAGACAAGAGCCGGTGCAAACACACTAAGGGAAAGAATCTCGGCGGAAATTAGGAAAACACTTATTTATCATGGGTTCTCCACTATATATTTTTAATTATATCTAAAGTAGGATCCTCCACTATAAAGAGGATGGCTACATTTCTGTAGAAGGCAGTTTTTTGCTTACATTGTAATTCAGGCGCCATATTCTTCTATATTCAAGGATTATTCTTTTAAGCTTCATGAATTGATTCATTTTGCTTAGTCCTAAAAATCATCTTCTTTTCAACCTTGTTTATTTTGCATTCTTTGCAATCCATATTTGATAATTCTTTTTGTCCTTATGATTTTTATTAAGCTATACCACATATTCTTAGAACTACGTACAAATTCAACTCTATCCGTTTTTCGGGAAAATAGTGTATTAGTTGGTGGTCGGCCACTAGTGTCCTTGAGTCGTCGCCGTGAATCCCATAAATATGCCTCTTTTTACATTCTTTAAAACTTTACCTTCAACCTTTTCTAATCTCCAAAGCTTTTTACATCTTCTAAGTTCTTCATCTGCAAATCTACGATTTTCACTGCTAACCTCTTCTTAGAACACCAAATCTTATCATTTCCATCTATTTTTAACTTCAAATCCAAATGGTGAAAACGTCAAAAATAGTTCCTTAAAAGGAAAACGCTTTTTCATCGTGTTCAGCCGGCGACAAAATACCGGTGGAGCCGCGCCCTGAGGAGTGTATTCCTGGGGGGTGCGTCCTCACTTCTGACTTTAAGATCGACAAAACTCCATCGGTTCCTGGTCGATGCGAGCAAATGTCGAGGTATATATGCTCTATAACTGAGAGCTTCCTTAAGCAGGTGAAGAAAGACTGCAACTGGCAAGGAAAAGAGGTGGTGATTCCAACCCCCGAGGAAGACATCACTACCCATGTGGAAGGGTTTCTGAGTGTTTACACTTACCCTTTCACGCTGGGCCCCCTCGATCCCATTATCGTCAATTTCTGTCACAAGTATCAAATAACCCTAGGTCAAGTCCATCCCTCCTTTTGGCGGATTGTTATTCTGCTCCGATTTTTCGTGAGCAAAGTCGAGGGGATTCCTTTCACCCTCGACCACATCATTAGGTTGTACATCCCCCGCCTCTATCAAGGCAGGTTAATAAAACTTCAATGTCGGGCTACCAAGGTGCTGTTCTCGAGCATAAATGATGACAAGGACCGAGGTTGGATAGGGCCGGTTCGTTTGAGTGAGGACTTCCGACCTAATCCTAGCCGAGAAGATGCCATTTCCCGAGAAATAAAATATGAAGCGTAAGTACAATCCCACTGTTAGCTCCTATTTATTGTTTTACTCCTTTGCTTCTTCTCATCGATATCCTTTTCCATGATATAGTGGTCGCTTGGATCCCTAGTGCAATTCCTAACCTCGAGAGTTGGGTTCGAGACCTGGCCTCAACCTTTACGTACGTCGAGCGCTCATGGCGCGATTTATCAAAGGGTCGATGGGAGACCAAAAATCATGGTAAGCCCGTTTTCCATGTCTTTGATGATTTTTTTAAAGCATTTCTTACTTAATTTCCTTTCATACAGGTCTTGGCAAAGATGCTGTCATGAGGGCCCTATCTGGTGAGGAGGAGACTTTGATCCTGGCACCGACACCAGCAAAGGATAAAAAGAGGAAAAAGATCTCAACCTCCGAGGATCGAGAACCTAAGAATAAGGCGGCTCGTAAGCTGAAGAAGAACATCATCCTTCTGATCGAAGACTATGTTCGATGTCTAAGGGAAGAAGATAAATAAGAGGAAGAAGACGAATCCGGGCTGGTGGCCCAAGTGGGAATGAGCACCGAGGCCCCAAAGGCCACTGAATCGGTGAAGACTGCAGAGACCCCATCTTAAGATGAGTGGGTCTCGGGAAGAGACTTGGGCGAAGTCCTCGAGTCATCAAGGATTGAAGATGCCTCCCACCCTAATGAGACAACGATGGGTATGGCTGTAGGGGCTGGTCTCGATGCCCCTCGAGATGGAGAGAACACCCCAAGTTATCCACGTGGGGCAATAGAAATTGGAGGCTCCCCGCTGCTCCCCTCATTTTCTGAGGAGATAATTCAAGAGGCTCGGGCCTTGAAGGCCCTCTCCATCGAAGGAGCCCACGGAAGGGAGGACCCCTTCCGAGATTACTTTACTAGGGTCAAGGATGCTACCAGCCTGGGCGACTTGGAGGTCTCGAGGAAGGATTCGTATGAGGTATCGAGCCTTTTCAATGAAGCGCGACAAGCTCTGAATCGAGTAAGCCTTAACTCCCTTTGTTGGTATTACCCTTGTGTTCATTTTTCTCTTCCTGTCTAACTTTTTTTCTTCTTTCTGCGTAGGCCTCAGCGCTTCATCGGGAAGAATTTTCTCGGTCTTGAGCTGAGCTGAGTCGGTATGAGGCCTACATTCAAAGGATTACCGAGGAGAGGAATGCCCTCAACCTTCTCGGTGGGCAAAAAGAAGAAAAGATCAAGGACCTCCGAGCCGAGTTGGCCACAGCTCACCAAGATCAGACCGACCTGATCGAGCAGGTAATGAAAATCTTAAAAGCTCATGGGCTCGATTCGGGAATGATGGCTAACATTTCAATCTCACAGCTGCAGTAGAAGGTCAAGAGGATTGGGCAGTTCCGCGAGGAGGTCAACATGATGAATGCGGAGGCCTTGGGGTGGAAAGAAGGTATGGACCACTTTGCTGTACAAAAAGAGACAGCTCGAGCCCAATTGTCATCGGAAGAAAGTCAGCTTTGAGGCATGAAAGAGAAGAGCTCGTCTCAAGCAAAGAAAATAGAGGAGCTCGAGGCTCGGTTGGCTTCCGAATTTGCAAAGGCCAAATCTGAAGCCGAAAAGGCAAAGGCCGAGGCAGATGTGATCATGGCCATCTACCAGACCGAGGCTGAAGCCGCTCAAGTCCAAGCGAGAGAGGCATCCGAGATCGCTCAAACTCGAGCACATTGGATTGCTGAACTCGCCAAATGCCAATCTTGGAGGGAAACCCTCAAGGAGATCCACGCTCGAGGTTTCGATCTTACCGACGAGATAATAAAGGCTAGAGAGCATGAAGCTGATGCTGGAGTGCGGGCCTCTTCCGATGATGATAATGATGAAGGCAGCAAGAGCGGGTCTGAGAATGGGGAGTACCTCAATGGAGAAGAAGCTGCCCCTGAGAAAAATTAGGAATCTTAGGCTTTTTCTTTTTTTATTTTTGTGCGGGACCCTAATCGGTCCTTGTAAATATCTTCATATATATAAAAGATCTTTTTTCTGTTTCATTCACACTTTAGGAAAATATTGCTCATAAGTTTGAGGCGTAGGCAACTTGATCGAAGCCGGACTAGTGTAGTCTTAATCGAGTAAGTATTTGCTCGAACTCGGAGTAGGGTGACCCTTAGGTTTTAATTGAGTGAGGATGATTTCTCGAACTCAGAAATAAAATGGCCCTTTAGGCTCTTGAATTAGGCCGATACGATAATACTAAGAAGAATGGATTTCTCCCCATTTTCGGCATAAAACATTTATTGTTTAATCATATAAAATCTATTGTACCTTAGCATGAAATAAGGGATTTGCTCGAGAGTTTAAATGA
Source organism: Nicotiana tomentosiformis (assembly GCF_000390325.3). Lineage (NCBI taxonomy): Eukaryota > Viridiplantae > Streptophyta > Magnoliopsida > Solanales > Solanaceae > Nicotiana > Nicotiana tomentosiformis. The sequence goes on from NC_090812.1 coordinate 50,834,349, forward strand.
TTCCGTACCCATTAGGATTTTCAAGGGTCGATATTATCGAGACCCTTTGTTTCATAATGCCTTAGCATAAAATAAAGAATTTGTTTGAGAGTTAAGTTGGACTTTGTACCCATTAGGGTTTTTGAGGGTCGATATTATTAAGACCCTTAGTAATTCAGCCGAGGGTAGCCTTTTTAATCGGTTTATGAAAATATTTGAAGGCCGGTTTTATAATTGAAATCGGACGTCTCCAAACCGTGTTAATTTGGCCGTAGCCTTTAGCTTGGGATTCACCTTTTGGGCTTGTTCCCCTGTTATACTTCGAACTTGTTTGAAGTATCAGTCCCCGAGTGGGGTGTCCGTGGCCTATAAAATCGAGGGTTGCCTTTTTAACATCTTACGATCTCGAGGTTTTAGTAATTCGATCATGTCAATTTTTTGGATGGCAGTCCCCGAGTGCTGGGTCAATTGTTCGAACTTTAGTTGTGACCGGCCCTTAAGTCAGTTTCCACAATAGATCACAAACACGATATTGTAAAGTAAAACTTTATCTACGACATAAAATATCTGGCAAGGAAAAATAATTTTTTCAATAGATTAACATGTGTACATGTTTGCCATTAGGGCTCGAGTAATCTAGATGGGCATGGTTCGTTCGACCGTTTGACCCTTACAAAATTTACATATCGAGACCCTATCGGCACGAAGTATTTTCCTTGTAACTATCCGAGGGTAATGCCCCCCAGTATTCGAGGTTGATTGTAAAGGAGCCTCGGATACTGTTGAATTGCTCTAAGTTAGCACGGACAATGGTTGCCTCGTTAAAAACCTCGCCGAAAAACCCATTTAGGACAAAAATCGGTCTAAGTGAAAAAAAAGTACAACGCGTGCTTTCAGACCTAAAGACTTTGTGTTTGAAGAATCCTTTGATGTCTTCGATTAAACACCTGCAAATTATTAGTATAAAATATAAACGAAAGTGGAGAAGGTCGTACCTTAGCAGTAATATCGTTTGAGGAGTGATATGTTCCGATTGTTTAGTAATTGTTCGTCGTTCATCATGCCAAGTTTGTAGGATTCCTTTCCGATGATATCGAGGACCTGATACGGTCCCTCCCAGTTCAGGCCAAGTTTTCCTTCGCTTGGGTACCGAGTATTGAGGGTGACCTTACTCAGAACCAAGTCCCCGATTTTAAAGAGTCGGAGATTGGCTCTTCGATTGTAGTACCTTTTGATCCGCTGTTTCTTTGCGGCCATTCGAATGAGGGCGGCTTCCTATTTTTCATCTAGCAATTCGAGACTTGTATTCATAGCCTCGTGGTTTGACTCTTCTGTTGCATATCGAAACCTGACATTAGGTTCCCCGACTTCAACCAGGATCAGAGCTTCGGTGCCATATACTAAAGAGAATGGTGTTGCCCCCGTACTAGATTTTGGCATTGTTCGATACGCCCAAAGGAATTCGGGCAATATTTGACTCTTTTTTCCCTTAGTGTCGTTCAATCTTTTCTTTAGATTTTTAATGATGGTCTTGTTTGTTGATTTGGCCTGTCCGTTCCCACTAGGATGGTATGGCGTTGACAGGATCCTTTTTATTTTATGATCTTTGAGAAACTTTGTCATTTTGCTGCCGACGAATTGCTTTCCATTGTCGCATACGATCTCGGCAGGCATTCCGAATCGGCATATAATGTGGTCCCAGATAAAGTCTATGACTTCTTTCTCACTAATTTTCTTGAAAGCCTCTACTTCAACCCACTTAGAGAAATAGTCAGTCATAAACAAAATAAATTTAGATTTACCTGGGGGCGATGGTAGAGGGCCGAAGATATCCATTCACCATTTCATGAATGGCCATGGGGATAAGACATAGTGGAGTTGCTCTCCGGGTTGGTGAATCATCGGCGCATACCTTTGACATTTGTCGCACTTTCGAACAAACTCTTTAGTATCCTTTTCCATATCGGCCCAATAATATCCTGCTCTGATGACTTTGTGAACCAATGATTCGGCACCGGAATGATTTTCGTAGGTGCCCTCGTGGATTTCTCGTAGGACGTAGTCGGTATCTCCTGGTCCCAAACATATTGCCAATGGTCCATCGAACATCCTTCTATATAGTGTTCCATCTTTGGCCAATGTGAATTGTTCAGCCTTCGTATGTAGAGTCCTCGATTCCTTAGAATCCGATGGAATCTTCCCGTTCATTAGGTACTCGATATATTTGTTCCTCCAATCCCATTTCAGACTTATGGAGTTGATTTCAGCGTGGCCTTCTTCGATTAGTGACCTTGAAAGTTGTACGACGGTCCCCAAGCTAATCTCGTCGTCTTGATGACCCAAAATTTTCAAGGGCATCGGCCTCGCGGTTTAGTTCTTGAGGCACATGCTATAATGTCCATTCTTTAAACCGATGTAGAGTCACCTATAATTTGTCCAAGTACATCTGCATTCGAACTTCTCGAACCTTGAAGGTTCTGTTGACTTGGTTTACCACAAGCAGGGAGTCACATTTGGCCTCGATGACCTCTACTCCCAAACCTTTAGCTATCTCGAGACCTACGATCATGGCCTCATACTCGGCCTCATTGTTAGTTAACTTGGAAGTTTTGATAGATTGTCTAATTGTATTACCCGTGGCGGCTTCAAAACGATGCCTAGCCTAGGCCCCTTCACGTTCGAAGCGCCATTTGTAAAGATGGTCCACACCCCCGATGATGTACCCGACTTTAATAATAGTTCCTTTTCGACTTCGGGTACGAGGGCTGGCGTAAAGTCGGCCACGACGTCCGCTAAGATTTGATACATGATGGTTGTTCGGGGTCGATACTCGATATCGTACTCACTAATCTTGATGCCCCATTTGGCCAATCGACCCGAAAGTTCGGGCTTATGTAAAATACTGCGAAGGTGATAAGTAGTCACCACACAGATCTGGTGACGCTGAAAATATGGTTTTAATTTCCTAGAGGCACTTATTAGGGCAAGCGCTAATTTTTCTAAGTATGGGTACCGGGTCTTGGCCTCACCTAAAGTTTGACTAACATAGTAAACAAGAAATTGCGTACCTTGCTCTTCTCAAACTAGGACCCCACTTACCGTGATTTTCGAGACTGCTAAGTACAAGTAGAGTCGCTCGTCCGCTTTCGAAGTATGAAGCAGTGGCGGGTTCGAGAGGTACCGCTTTAACTCTTCCAATATTTGTTGGCATTTCGGGATCCATGTAAAACTGTTCTTCTTTTTGAGCAGTGAGAATAACCCGTGACTTCTATCTGAAGACCTCGAGATGAATTGGCCTAGGGCGGCTATGTGCCCTATTAATCTTTGTATGACCTTAACATTGTCCACGACTGTGATGTCTTCGATTGACTTGATCTTATCGGGGTTGATTTCGATTCCCCGATCAGATACCATAAAGCCGAGGAACTTGCCCGAGCCGACTCCGAATGCACATTTCTCCGGGTTGAGCTTCATGTTGTATTTCCTTAGTATATCAAAGGTCTCTTGCAAATGTGTAAAATGTTCATCTGCTCGTAGGGACTTAACTAGCATATCGTCAATATAAACCTCCATTGATTTACCTATTTGTTCTTCGAACATTTGATTTACTAAGCGTTGATAAGTAGCACTAGCATTTTTTAGTCCAAACGGCATTATATTATAACAGTAGGTGTCGTACTTAGTGATGAACGAAGTCTTTTCCTGATCCTCCGGGTTCATTTGTATTTGATTGTACCCCGAGTAGGCATCGAGAAAACTAAGGATCTCGTGGTCGGCCGTGGCATCGATCATGAGATCGATATTCGGCAGAGGAAAAGAGTCTTTAGGGCATGCTTTGTTTAAATATTTATAGTCTATGCACATTCTAAGTTTATTTTCCTTTTTAGGGACTACGACTACGTTTGCTAACCATTCAGGATATTTTACCTCCCGAATGGATCCTATTTTGAGAAGTTTGTCTACCTTGTCCTAGATGAATGCATGTTTTACCTTGGACTGGAGCCTTCTCTTTTGTTTTATCGGACGGAACTTCGGGTCCAAGATCAGTCGATGTGTAGTGATCTCCAGCGGGATCCCTATCATATCTAGGTGGGACCAAACAAAACAATCCATATTATTGATAAGCAATTTAATGAGTTTTTCATTAAGCTCGGGGGTTAACCCCGTACCGTGGTATACCTTTCGATCAGGTAGATGCTCGATCAGTATGACTTGCTCTTGCTCTTCGACTGTCGATTTGGTGGCGTCGGAATCCTCGGAGATTATGAAGGATCGAGGGATCCAGTAGTCATCGTCCTCATCCGTTCCCTGCTTCTCCGACTGAGTCGAGGCCGGTGGTTGTGGCTGTTATTTAGCTTCCTATTTTTCTTTGGACTCCGATCCCTTTATTGACAAAAGCGCTAATACCGGTATTACTTCGTCGACCGCGAACATCTCTTTGGTAGCATGTTGTTCCCTATACACCATTTTTATCCATCTGGTGTTGGGAACTTCAACATTTGGTGAAGGGTTGAGGGGACCGCCCTCATGTTGTGAATCCGGGGTCTTCCGAGCAGTGCGTTGTATATCATATCGCCCTCGATCACAAGGAACTTTGTTTCTTGAATTGTTCCAGCTATATTTAATAGTAGGATGATTTCACCTTTAGTTGTTTCACTCGCCATGTTGAAACCATTGAGAATCCGAGTTGCGGGTACGATCTGATTTTGTAGGCCGAGCTGTTGCACGACCCTTGATCGAATAATATTAGCCGATCTTCCTGGATTAATTAAAACATGTTTAACCTGAATTTTATTCATAAGGATAGTGATTACCGAAGCATCATTATGGGGTTGTGAGATCCCTTCTACTTCCTCATCTTTGAATGATAAAGTGCCTTCTGGCACATAGTCTCGAGTTCGTTTTTCCCTGGTGATTGATACTTTAGTGCGTTTGAACACAGGCCATTGTAGAATATCGACCCCGCCAACGATCATGTGAATCACCTGCTGTGGTTCTTCTTGCTAATTTTTCCTGTTCGCATCCCTATCTCTAAAATGGTTTTTAGCTCGGTCGCTCAAGAATTCTCGAAGGTGACCCTCGTTGAATAGACGGGACACATTCTCCCTTAGTTGTCTACAGTCTCCGGTTCTATGACTATGTGTACCATGGCATTTGCATATTTGGTTGGGGTTTCTTTGTGATGGATCGTTTTGTAGGGGTGTAGGCCATCTAGTATCTTTGATTTTCCCAATGGCTGACACAATACCTGATGCGTCGATGCTGAAGTTGTATTCTGATAATCGTGGTGCTGTTGTAGGATCGGCATGCTTATCGAAGCCACTTTTGCTCATGAGCCCTTGAGAGCTCTGTCCTCGATCGTTCCTTCGATCATTTCGGATGGAATTGCGTCCTGGGCCGTTGTTTCTACGATCTGCATTGTATGGTTGATATCGATCTCTGTTCGACCGGGGTTCTATGTCGATATCCCTTTGAGTTCTGCCGATGGGCTTGTTTGGATAAACGGAACCTGAAGGGGTCCCCAATTGATCATCCTCGACCTTGATCTTTGACTGGTACCGATTATGTACATCGGCCCAGGTTACCACTAGATATTTAATTAAATTCTTCTTTAGCTGTCGTGATGCCACCGAACTTCGTTCATTCAAAACCTGAGTAAAGGCTTAAACAACCCAATCGTCTGTGACCGGTGGTAGTTCTATGCGTTCCATTTGGAACCGAGATACGAATTCCCTCAACATTTCGTTGTCTTTTTGTTTCATCTTGAAGAGGTCTGACTTCCTAGTTGTAACCTTTATTGCTCCGGCATGTGCCTTTACGAAGGAGTCTACAAGCATGGCGAAGGAATCGATGGAATTAGGCGGCAAATTGTGGTACCATATCATTGCTCCTTTCGACAAGGTTTCTCCAAATTTCTTCAGTGAAACAGATTCAATCTCATTGTCTTCCAAGTCATTCCCTTTTATTGTGCATGTATAAGAAGTGACGTGCTCATTAGGGTCGGTGGTCCCATTGTACTTAGGAATTTCTGGCATTTGGAATTTCTTCGGAATGGGTTTCGGAAAAGCATTTGGAGGGAAAGGCTTCTGTACAAATTTCTTTGAATCTATACCCTTTAGAATCGGTGGCGCCCCCGGTATTTGGTCAACCCGTGAGTTGTATGTCTCTACTTTCTTGTCATTTACCTCGATTTTCATTTCTCCTGATTCAATCCATTTAGTGAGCTCCTCGAGCATTTTCATAACGGAGGGGTCAGTACCCGATTCGTTGGCGTTCGACCTTTCCGGCACATGCTCGGTCCTGTGGACGACTTCTGGTTCGATCCTACTCGGTGTTCGGTGCTAATTTTGTAGTTGTGCTATAGTGGCTTGTTGAGCCCGTAACATTTCGAATATCAATTGGAGGCTAACTCTACCATCTTCTCCTCCCTGTGTACTTCGACCGCTTGATCGAACTTCCCTGCGTACGCTACCTTCGGGATCAACTCCCAAATTTGCATTTAGGGCGATATGTGAACAGACATCGACGGGATTTGCAATTTGTACTCCCTCGAGGTCAGTCTGAGGCACCTCGATTCCTGGGGTGGCTATATTGTCATGAAATCCGAGGCTGTTGTCACCCTGTGTGGGTGTTACTTGTGAGTTTGACATGTTTATCATGAAAATAAAGATTCTTACGAGAACAAGTGTAAAGCAGTGTATGTTATCGTAATCAGTATTAAGCAATCACTATTATCCTTAGCCCCATGGTGGGCGCCAAACTGTTTAACCTTAAATTTGGATAACAATTAAACTTATAATGGGGTTCTAAGGACACGTGATTTTACTTAATACCAATTGATAAATATGAAGATTAATAACAGAAATGAACTATAAAGTAAAGCAAACCAGTGTTAGAATGGAACTCAGCCCTCGAGTTTGGATACCCTCGAACTGGTTGGTGCAAGAGCAATTAAAATATAACAAGCTGATGAATAATAGTATAAACGAGAAAGAGAATTATATTGCTTTTATATCTGTGAACAATATGTCCTTACAAATAGTTAATACTCCCCTTTATATAGTAGAGCAATTCTACTTATGGTATAACTCTAATTACAGAAGGAAATTTCATGATTAGCTAATTAACCATTCCTAATTTAATCAGTTCCGAGATTTTCGCCATGATCTTTGACCAGCCACGGATATTTCGCCTTTCCGTTATTATGTTATCTTCGATCTTGCTCGATGTCTGTCTTAGTCGGTCTCGATCACTGCTGGCCTCGATCTCGACAGGTACCTCGAATCCCGAACTTGGTACTTTGTCCTCGTACCTTGGTCTTATCCACTACGAGGTCGGCCTTCGATGCAGCTCCCGATAAAATAGAAAAATTGGGTGGGCTCGATTTTAACCGTATACAAAATCAAAATGAGGAGAAATATCTTATCAAATCGATCGGAAGTTTTTTTTTTAATCATGGAACGTTCATTAGGTTAATAAAACTTTGAGGAGAGTGTATCTTCTGACCATGCACCCAACTTAATTAAGTCTTCTTTTTAGCAGAAAAATTAGAATTATTCTTGTTATTCTTTTAACACAAGAAACCTTCAACAAAAAAGAAAGAATATTGAGATGAGGCAACTGGTAAATATGATTAGGGGCTGTGAAAGCATATATTTTATGGCATCCTTGGGACTTAAAGAAAGATTGACAGAACTCAAGAATGGAGCAAGAGCATATAAAAGGGGTGAAACGAATTTTTTTTATGAGTTCAGGACTAAAGATATATATACTTAATTAGAAACGTCTCTAACATAAACGTTAATTATTAATGCAATTCAATCCAATAAAAATTACAAAATATCCAAAGTATATTACAAGAATCGGATTTGCATTTATTTACTGTAATTTAAACAACTCCTAAATATGAACTTATTTCTTTGACCAACTCAATTTATGAAAACATAGTTTATTTAAGTTATGTTATTAACATGTCACTTAAAAGATAAGTTCATATAATTTAGCTTTATCTTGTTTAAACTGAGCTTTATACCAGCAAATCCGTTCAATTTAAGATTTTCTGCTAATAAGGAATATTTCGAATTTGTAACTTTTTAAAATATTTATATGTTATAGAATTTACACCTTGTTATTGCCATTTTAAATGTTCTAGTTGCTATGGATAAATACTATTGTTTACCCACAAAATCGGATAACAATTAAATTTGTGCTTGGTTTTAAGGATACGTGATCTAACTTGATACAAATTGATAAATCAGATTGAAATTAAAATAAACAATGGGAAAGTAAATGCAAACCACACAAGTTGAACAGTCTTAGTTTTAGAAGGTTAGCCGCCCTCGAGCCAAAAGTGCTTTTATCGATATCAGAACAAAATAACAAGAGAGTAATAAGAACTAAAAATAACAATATATTGCTTTGGGATGCGAGTTACCGTGTGTTCAATGAATTATTGGACCCCCTTTATGTAGTAGAGGAGTCCTACTTTAGGTACAATTCTATAAAAGGTATAAAATCTCTTGATTTGCTGATTGTCGGTTCCTTATTGATACGTGCCGAGATTCCCTCTGCAATATCCGACCGGTCATGGATATTTCGGTCTTCTGTTAGTTATCTCAACAATGTCTCTCCGAGCTCGTTCGAGGCTAAGGTCGACACCGGACTCACCGCTAGTCGAAGGCAGGCATTCCGACCTCGGGTCCTAGCTCGGTGGGACTCGAGGTCGATCTTCATTCCTTGGATGTTGTCACGACCCGAAATTTCCACCTTCAGACCGTGATGGCGCCTAACATTTTACTTGCTAGGCAAGCCAACGTTAGAATAATATTAACTAATTTTTAAGCAATCTTTAAATTATTAATAATCAAAGAAACAAATACGGAGGAAAAGTTTGAAATATAGTGAAATAACCCATAAAACAACGGTATCTAAATACCATCAGAATTGGTATCACAAGTGCACGAACTTCTAGAATAAATACAAATAAAGGTCTGAATAAAATAAAGCTGTCTGAAAATAAGCACACAGCCAAAGTAAAATAGACGGAGACTTCAGAATTGCGGACGCCACGTAGTTATACCTCAAGTCTCCTCTGGTAGATGAAATCCGAGCAAGTCTATGGTACGCCGCTGGGACCAGCTCCAAAATCTGCACAAGAAGTGCAGAGTATAGTATCAGTACAACCGACCACATGTACTGGTAAGTGCTAAGCCTAACCTCGACGAAGTAGTGACGAGGCTAAGGCGGTTCACTTACATTAACATATACGCAATATTAATAACAATAACAAATAATAAAAATAAATCAGGTAACTCATTTATAATAATTGAAGCCAACTCACCAGTCATAATCCATTATTATTTCAACCAATTCTGTTGCAGCGTGCAACCCGCTCTCACAATATATTCACATTCAATTCTGTTGCAGCATGCAACCCGCTTTCACAATATATTCACATTCAGTTCTGTTATATATTTATTTCAATCAAGTATATATAGACTTTTTAATAAGTCTGTTGCGACGTGCAATCCGATCCCCCAATATTGACTTTTAATAAGTCTGTTACGGCGTACAATCCGATCCCCCAATATTGACTTTTAATAAGTCTGTTGCGATGTGCAACCCGATCCTCCAATATGGATTTTTTAATAAGTCTATTGCGGCGTGCAACCCGATCCTCCAATATAGACTTTTTAATAAGTTTGTTGCGGCATGCAACCCGATCCTCCAATATGGACTTTTTAATAAGTCGGTTGCGGCGTGCAAACCGATCCTCCATTATGGACTTCTTAATAAGTCTGTTGCGGCGTGCAACCCGATCCTCCAATATGAACTTTTTAATAAGTCTGTTGCGGCGTGCAACCCGATCCTCCAATATATCCATTTCAATCAATTCTTATAGAAGAAATTTCTCCAATAAATGCAACAATTAATATAAAACTATAAGACAACAAACATACAATAATTATGATTTAATTATGAAACAAACAATGACAAATAACAATTTATTATGGGAATCAAGGAGAAAATAGGCAGTTTAATATTTAATATGCTAAATGTCACGTAGCAATTAATACACATAATTCAAATAAGATGTAACAGTTAATGCAGGAATTCAAGAATTAATATTTGACAAAGAATAGGAGAGAAACAATTATTATAACAATTAATTCATGATTTAAAATAATTTATGATTTTTCAAGTAAATATGCAAACAATTAATTTGACTATGTATAGACACTCGTCACCTCGCCTATACGTCGTTCACATGCATTTCACATAACAAATAATTTAAGGGTTCTATTCCCTCAAGTCAACGTTAACCACAACACTTACCTCGCTTTGTAATTTCCAATCAATTATTCAACCACAGTTTTTCCTTTTAAATTTGTCTCCGAAAGCTTCAAATCTATTCACAAACAATTCGATATATTCAACACTAATCATTGGAATTAATTCCATATGAATTTACAAATTTTCCGGATAAAAATCTGAAATTCATTAAAATATTCGACTGTGGGACTCACATCTCAAATCCCGAAAAAACTCGTGAAATCCGAACACCCGTTCTGCTACGAGTTCAACCATACAAAAATTGTCCAATTCCGATATCAAATGGACCTTCAAATCTTAACTTTTTATTTTTGAAAGATTTTATAAAAATCTAATTTTTTTTCCATCTAAATCCGAAATAAATGATGAATATAGACATGGATTTGTGAAATATAATCACTTTTGGTTATAGAACACTTACCCAATTCAAAGTCGTGAAAAACCCCTTTGATATCGCCCAAATCCGAGACTTGAAACTCAAAAATGAGTAAAAATGGCTAAGACCCAATTTTATGTATTCTGCCCAGCATTTTCGCATCTATGGGCTATATTTTTGCACCTTCGGTCACGCATTTGCGAGAAAAATCCCGCATTTGTAAAGTAGGGCTGCCAGGCGAGGTTCCGCATCTCCGAACATTTCTATAGAACATGCGACGTAGCACATGCGATGTCGCAGAAGCGACCAAATGACCGCAGAAGCGGTCTCTTCCCCATAAGCGATTCAGCCTTCGCAGAAGAGGTCGCGCATTTGCGCCCCATTTCTCCGTAGAAGCGACGCAACTGGTCAGTGCCCAAGTCACAGAAGCGACCATCTTCTCACAGATGCGGTTGCGCACCTGCGATCACCATTGCGCAGGTGCGATTACACCAGGTTCTGCCAAGAACCTGCTGCTTTCAACATGCTCTAAACAATCCGAATTTCGTCCGAAACTCAACCGAGCCCCTCGGAACCTTATCCAAATATCCCAACAAGTCCCGTAACATAATACGGACTTACTAGGGGTCTCGTATCACGTCAAACAACGCTGAAATTACAATTCACATCCCGATTCAAACTTTGAGTTTTAAACTTTTCAATTTGCAAACCTCGTTCCAAAACATATTAAATGAATCCGGAATGACTTTAAATTTGTCACACAAGTCATAAATTACATAATGGAGCTGTTCAAATTTCCAGAATCGGATTCTGGCTCCGATATCAAAAAGTCAACCCCGTGGTCAAACTTTGAATCTTTAGCCTTTAAATTGCTAGTTCCGTTAAATGGTCATAACTTGAGCTAGGGACCTCCAAATTAAATCTCGGGCATACGCCCAAGTCCCAAATCATGATACAGAGCTATCAAAACTGTCAAAACACTGATTCGGGTCTGTTTGCTAAACATATTGAACAAAGTCAACTCACTTGAGTTTTAAAGCTTTATTTCGCATTTTAATCTATTTTTCTCATGAAAACTTTCCGAAAAATTTTATGGACTGCGCACGCAAGTCGAAAAAAGATAAATGGTGCTTTTTGAGGTCTTAGAATACAGAACTATTTATTAAATTTAAAGATGACATTTTGGGTCATCACATTCTCCACCTCTAAAACAAACGTTCGTCCTCGAACGGAGTTAGAAAAAAAAAGTACTTGAGGTGGTGAATAAGTGTGGATATATACTCCGCATGTCCGACTCGGACTCCCAAGTAGATGCCTCTACCGGCTGACCTCTCCATTGCATCCGAACTGAAGGATAACTCTTTGACCTCAACTGTCGGACCTGCCGGGCTAGAATAGCCACCGGCTCTTTGTGATGACCCAAAAGGTTATCTTATGTTTTAGAACTCGAATCTGTGCTCTTAAGCCTAAAAAATCTCATTTTAACACTCCTCAATTTGCGTGCGCAACCCGGGCAGGTTTTCAAAAATCCTTTATGTTGAAAACTAATGAAAATAAAAAATTTTGCCGTAAAAGTTGATTTTAGAATACTTCGTCCAAAATAAGAATCTGTGCGTTGACGATTCTGGTAGGTCCGTATCAAATTATGGGATCTGGGCAATGCCCGGAATTGAATTCGGAGGTCCCTAGCTTGAGTTATGAATTTTTGATAAAAATTAAAAGTCTAAAAATTTATTATTTTTAAGAATTGATTGATGTTTGGCATTGTTAGTACCGAGTTCGTATTTTGGTTCTGGAGCCCAGTACAGGTTCATTATGATATTTAAGACCTGTCTGAGAAATTCTGTCAGAAATGGAGTTGATTTGACGTGATTCGCACCTTCGGTTTAGAAAATAGTAATTTTAAAGTGTTCTTGAGAATTTCATTCGATTTGGTGCTAAATTCAGAGTTTTAGTTGTTATTTTGGTGATTTGATGGCACGAGCAGGTCCGTATGATATTTTTAGACTTGTGTGCATGTTTGGTTTGGAGCCCTGAGGGCTCGGGTGAGTTTCGGATAGGCTACAGGGTGATTTGCACTTAGAAAATCTGAGATTTTTGCTGTAGCAGTTGTTCTGGTGTGCCCTTCTTCGCGTTCGCGTAGGTAGTGTCGTGAACGCGAAAGGTAAAATTGGGGCAGGAGAAATTTCTTCTTCGCGAACGCGAAGGATTGGTCGCGAACTTGAAGCGTTGGGGGTGGTACCCTTCGCGAACGTGATCTGTCTCACGCGAACGCAATAGTTTAAGGGACTTGAGGGAGGGGGTCATGTTTTTCTACACGAACGCGTCCACTAGTCGCAAACGCGAAGGCTTGGGGGGCGTTTCCTTACGCGAATGCGAACGCGAAGGCCTTAGGCCGCTGTGCATTGCGATCGCGACAGGCCTCTCACGAACGCGATGAAGGCATGTCCAGTGACTTAAAACAGACTCCAAACACGGGTTTAAGCTATTTCTTCAACATTTTTCAAGAACCAAATGGGTAGAGGCAATTTTCAAGAGTCAGTTTCTTCCCCAAAGTGTCTGTAAGTGATTCTAAAACATTTTCTTTCAATTACCCATTACATTTCTTGAATTATCAACCTAAAAATCTATAGTTTCATGGTAGAATTAGGGGTTAGGGTAGAAACTAGGGATTTCGAAAATTTGAAGATTTAGACCCCAATTGAAGTCGGATTCCAAAATTAATTACATATTTAGGCTCGGGGGTGAATGGGTAAAAGGATTTTTGGTCCGAACCTCGGGTTTTGACCAAGCGGGCCCGGGGTCGATTTTTTGACTTTTTGGAGGAAAATTTGGGAAATTTAATTTATGCAATATAATTGATTTCTTTAGAAATATTTGATATTATTGAGTTATTTTTGAATAGATACGAGTGGTTTGGAGGTGAATTCCAAAGGAAAAACTGTGATTGAGAATTAAGTGGCCTTCGGAGCGAGGTAAGTGTTGTGTCTAACCCTGACTTGAGGGAATTAGGAACCTTAGATTACTTTCTAAGTGAAATTCATGTGAGCGGCGTATATGTGAGGTGACGAGTACTTATGCGCCGCCAATTTACCTGTTTTCCATGTTTCTCTATTTTTCTTATATTGTCTCATTCCTATGCCAAATTGCTACGTGTTATACTACTGTTGTTCAATTTATCGTTCTTATCATGTTTACGAATTTTCTGGTGATAGTTCAGTTTTTATTTCAAAGTTGAGATTAATATTATGGAACCAAATGTTGAAGTAAGGTTTGTACTTGTTATTCTATCTCCCTGTTAGTATTTATGCATTGCATTATGGTAAGGGAGAGTGTTAATGCATGAAGGGTGATGTCGTGCCATATTTTGAGTGTTAATGCACGAAGGGTGATGCCGTGCCATATTGTGAGTGTTAATGCATGAAGGGTGATGTTGTGCCATATTGTGAGTGTTAATGCACGAAGGGTGATGCCGTGCCATATTGTGAGTGTTAATGCACGAAGGATGATGTTGTGCCATGATATGAGAGTTACTGCACGAAGGGTGATGCAGTGTCGTTTCTATTAATTTTATGGTAAGATTGAGAGTAGAAGCACGGAGGGTGATGCCGTGCATTTTTACTTATTGTATTCACTATTCCTGTTGATTCATGGTATATTGACTACTCCGATGATCATTCTGTTGTAGTTCTTTATCTTGTATTCCCCTTAGTATGTTCCCCTCCCGACATTTCCTGTTTAGTTCTTCATTTCTGTTATTTGCATATACACTGTTAAATTATACAGGTTGATTTGTAGGTGCCTTGCCATAGCCTCGTCACTACTTTATCGAGGTTAGGCTCGACACTTACCAGTACATGGGGTCAGTTGTACTGATACTGCACTTTGCACTTTCTGTGCAGATTTTGATAACGGCTCGGGTTGATCGAGATTTTGCTATTGGTCCGCTGTCCGGAGACTCAAGGTAGATCTGTCGGCGTTCACATACCTTGAAGTCCCCGTCTATCTTTTCTGTTCTATTGTTTCTTTCATTCAGACTGTTGTATTTCTTTTCTGACTATTACTTGTAGCAATTTCTAAAATGGTCGTGAATTGTGACTCCAGATCCGGGTAGTAGTAATTAATACAGTTTTATGATATTCCGTGCTTATTATATTTCATCTTAGTTAATTATTGATATTTACTGAATGGAAATAAGTAATTGGTTTAATGATTCTCTAACGTTGGCTTGCCTGGGAAGTGAAATATTAGGCGCCATCACGGTCCCGTCAGTGGGAAATTTCGGGTCATGACAGTTGGTATCAGAGCACTAGGTTACATAGGTCTCACGAGTCACGAGCAAGCTTAGTAGAGTCTGAAGGATCGGTACGGAGACGTCTGTACTTATCTCTCAGAGGCTATGACATTTAGGAAAAATATCACCTCTTTCATTCCTTTTCGTGCGGCATTGATTTTACTTGAAACCTATATCTCACATTCCTTTGTATCTACTCGTGTATGACATTGCACACTCGGTATCAGTTGTGCGTCGACGGTTCGTGATGCCGACAATGAACTACGAGGAAGCCAAAGATGCGCAAACATTGCCTCAACGTGTGACTGAATATACGGACATATAAAGAGATCACCCAGTGGATAATGTGGGGGGGTGCAACCTACCTTGGCATCTGGTGAACTATGACTTCGCGCTGAGTGGGGGAGTCCACTATCAATGAATGGATTGTGAGTTGTGTGTTATATCAGTTTTGGCCTCAAATGCATATATGTGGTACTGAAAGGTTCTCCCAAAATTTACATGTGTTTAAGACCTGAGATTTTGTAGAGGATTTGGTTGGGACTTGCGGTATGTCTGCCTCCATAATAATCCTATACTTCAGTACCAAAGGAGTTAGAGAAACAACTTTAAATTTACAGAAGATCTACTCAGCGTGGACGTCATGGTTACGGATTTTGGGATGCTTCGGAGGAAGTACAGTGGTTGACGAGATTCTGGACTATGTGGTTTGTGCCAAGATTTGTTTGTATAGAGCTCTACTTTTGTGATCATTGTGTATAAATAGGGCTAAGGGTTACCTCTGATAAGAATCGAAGAGTATGTTAAGAAATGGGTCAGCTCAACAGTGTCGAGACAGCATAACAAAAGAATAAATTGGCCTTGGGAGAGATAATTCTCCACATGTATCTGTGGCAAGCCTATGAAGAGGGCAGACCAGCCAATACAACACCGCCCCACTTGGCTCGGTTCTCAAAAATGCTTTTGAAAGAGTTTGTTTTCCGGACTCTCCGTAATGCATGGCGCATACGGTTTGAACGATTGCGTCAGGTCACCATGACGGTGTCATAATATGCCATCATGTTCAATAAGTTAGCTCGTCATATTCCTACTTTGCTTCCTACAGCCAGAGAACGAGTCCACAGACTCATTAAAGGACTTATTATGATCGTAAAATTTTGTATGACTCGGGAGCTACAGACTGACACTTCATTTCCACTAGTGGTAGAAATTGCCAAGATATTAGAACGTGTTCCGGGTGAGGAAAAGGAAACCAAGGAGACCAAGATGTCTCGAGGTTCTTGGGGATTCAGTGGATTCTACTCTGTGAGTATAAATCATTATGGCGGGGGCTCGGATAGTCGGCCAGCCCAGTTCGCACATCGGATTAATCGAGGTGCTCCAGTAAGTTCTTTTAATGCACCACTGACATAAGTGTCCTACAATGGTTATTCTAGTTATCTGGCACAGACTCAGTATGAGCAACCAAACCCGCAGATGGGTTGTTATGAATACGGCGATACTAGGCACATCATGAGAAAATTGTCCCAAACTTGGGAGAGGCATATTTTATCAAAGCACTCAGGCTACGTGCCCCATTGCAGTTACTACACCACCCACACGATCAGTTAAGGGTGGAGGATAAGCGGGTAGAAGGCGTCCTAGAGGTGGAGACCCGGCTGTTGTTATATTTTTTTTATGGTATGATGGGGGTCGTTACATCAGATGGTGTCGTTATAGGTACGACCTCGATTTAAAATAAAGGAATAATTTCCTTAACTTGATTCGGTTCTGAGAATCAAGACGAGTCCTCCTATTGTGCTCCACTTACGAGTAAACTTCGTAATTCTATAATCTACTTATGTGTTTACTTCTGTTGGGAGGTTTTATGGAGATAACTATACCTATCATTCCATGATGGACTCTAATAATATCTGTGAAGCTAAAGGTGCCTTTCTGGTACTTATTTCGGTATGTTTTGATGTATTTCCGGATAATTTATTTACAAATTGTGAATTATATGCCCTACCGGTGTGGGGTTCATTATGTGTTGTGATTTTGTTTAACGAAAGTTATTTAAAAGGAGAAAATGGAAAGTTTCAATTGGCAAGATGTACATATTACTTGTGATTCAGAACAGAGGCCGAGGTCCTTATATTTTTAAATAAATTGATATGTTTAAACCGGTCTATGAGCTGCGGTGGAAGTTATATAAGGACGAGATCCTTGTGAAAAAAATAATTCTTGTATTTAAATTCTCTCTTGTGAAATTTAATTTGTACGATAGTACTAATAGGGAGTCATGCCTGCTAGGCTTATTTAAAAAATATTTGCATGAAATTCTCTGTGCATACTTGCCAAATTCGTGTTTTAATATTGAGTTGTAACCTACGAGATAGGTGCCCGCCCAGGTGGCGTTAAATGCGACTCGTTAATTCGGGTAAATAATTATGAGGTCTTCATGTCTCGCATCTCGTTATTAGTATTGTGAAGGTTTGAAACGAGATTTTTGTTAACATGAAGTTAATTGATGATTCTGTAATTGATTATGGAAAACTATTAAGACCAGATTAACCCAGAAGGGTTCCCCATTTAGATGGTCAGACAAGTGTGAGTTAAGCTTTCAGAAGCTCAAGACCGCTTTGACTACAATGCTAGTGTTGGTATTACACACAGGTTAAGGATCGTATACGGTATATTATGACGCCTCTTACATTGGGCTTGGTACAGTATTAATGCAAGATGGCAAGGTAATTGCATATGCGTCGCAGCAATTGAAAGTTCACGAGAAGAATTATCATGTTCATGACTTAGAACTGGCAGCCATTGTTCATGCGCTGAAGATTTGGAGGCATTACCTCTATGGTGTCTCGTGTGAGGTATTTACTGATCATCTTTGCCTTCAGTACCTGTTCAAAAAAAAATGATCTTAATTTGAGGCAGAGAAGATGGTTAGAGTTGTTGAAAGACTATGATATCACCATTTTGTATCAACCCGGAAAGGCCAATGTGGTGGCCGATGCTTTGAGTAGAAAGGCTGTGAGTATGGGCAGTCTTGCGTATATTCCGATTGGTGAGAGGCCATTAGCTGCATATGTTCAGACTTTGGCTAATAAATTCGTGAGGTTAGATGTTTCAGAACCCATTCGAGATCTACACTACAAGAATATTGACTTTTAGCGACCAAATTCTAACGAAGGGAATTGAATCCGGTCATTATAAGTGTATTTATGACGACCAATATTTTTTCCGGTCGTCAAAATCAATTTCTAGTGCAATAT
This sequence comes from Nicotiana tomentosiformis, assembly GCF_000390325.3. Lineage (NCBI taxonomy): Eukaryota > Viridiplantae > Streptophyta > Magnoliopsida > Solanales > Solanaceae > Nicotiana > Nicotiana tomentosiformis. The sequence continues at coordinate 50,852,590 of NC_090812.1, forward strand.
TAACGAAAGGATAATTTTTGGTCTTTAAAAATTATAAAATCCGGACGTTAAATATGAAATATTGGGCGCTAATTTTTTCCCTCTTTTTTTGCAACCCACATTCAACCCACGCACCCCCTCAACTCTCTTCTCCCACCCCCACCCCCACCCCCCAAAAAAGGGTATATCTTTATATTGTTACTTAAAGAGCAGAGACCTAGTATCTCAGAAATTGAACTCTTTAAAGAATCATAATTTTGGTTCTTCTCTGCAACCTAGGGTTTCAATCTCCTTCTCGTCAAGGTAAGCTCTAAACTTGCAGTCAATTATTTTGTCCAAATTTGCCTATAAGTTGTTAAAGGAATGACTGAAAATTATCTTATTTTTTCATACGGAGTATAACATGCTGTCCAACTTTGGATTGAAGTTGTTGAAAGAATCTCTTAAAATTATGTTTGCATTTATACCAAGTATAGTGTGCTGCCAAATTTGCATTTTAGTTGTTGAAGGAATGTCTAAATCAGCCTGTTAGAGCCTTATTCATGAGAGGATTTACTGGAAATCATTGGAAATTTCTTTAATCCTTGTTCCATAAATTCATTAGAGCTGATTCTAAAGCATCTCTACGGAGTTATTGAAGGGTTCTTTATAAGAATTAATTATTTTTATGGTTTGAAATTGGGCATTTTTTTATGTTATCGTCTCTCTCTATCTCTATGTTTTTCAAATACTGGGTTGCATCTTATAATTACATATGCTCCAAACTAATAATTACATGTAGGTTTTATGACATTGCTGATGAATTCGCAGAAGTTGGTTTTTTATTTTCATTGAATATTGCCTCGTTATAGGTCAATTATGTGTATTCGTCTTGTAGAGCAGATAATTTTGTGGAATTGGGTTTGATTGCATATTATTATTGGAACAAAAGGTTTCTCACTATCTAGTCGTGATTGTATTGTAAAATTTTCGTGTGAAATAAGAATTCGCTAACTTTATCCTTAATTAAACTTTCTGAGTACATTAGGAAGAAATACGCGATTCTCTTTTTCTACCCACTAGACTTCACATGTGTTTGCCTGACATGTTAGCTTGTATCCTAAAATCACTCAACTGCTACTTTCACTTACTTATAATGAAGTTGAACTGATTATGGTTGTTTCTTAATGTATGTTTTCGCTATTATCAATTCATGCTACTGTAGAGATCACTGCTTTCACTGATCCTTATGAAGAATTTTAGAAGGTGAACATGCCTGCAATAAGATCATTTATATTAGCTCCACCTTACCAAAGCAATCAAATCATGGCCAAATCCCTTGTTTCCTCGCCTCTTGATGGACTTACTTCATCTGAAGACATTCCCACATTGTATGAATTAATTGAAGTAGTTCGTTTTCTGGATTTTCTTGTTTTTAGCTATCTCCTTTTTGACTTTCTAGTTCTTCTTTATTATATTGTAAAAGAATCGAACAAGTACGTAGAGCTTACCATGATCACCTTTGTTTTCTATATTATAAAGCAAATGGTGATTTCACTTAGATGCTCTTTAGTTTTGGCTGTTAGGCACTAGTTCTGCCATTTTCCATTCTCATTATCTAGTTATTTATGATCGATCAATTTGAAAGCTTGAAAATATTTAGTTTTGTCTTTGCTGTAAAGAAACATTCTTTTTGCTTTATTTAGTATAATGCTTTGGGTTGTGCTAGTGTACTTGGATATTTGAGATACTGCTGTGGTGCATTTAAAAAAGATTGGTCTGCATTTTTTGCTATTTCTGCACTTATTGTCAATACTAAAAGTTTTTGAATTAGAAGAAATAAGGAATAACACACAGTACCCTAATAATACTTGCTAGTTGGCATCCTTTTTCTTATTGGCAGCTTGCTGAAATATTTTTCTTTTTCGGGTAGCTTAATAATACTTTTCTTTCTTTTGTTGTATTAGGTTGACATGAATCTATCAAAATCTCGGAAGTTTGAAATACAATCAACTTGAAAGACTGTTAAGCATTCATACGTTGCGCCAAGTGCCTTAGCAAGGGGACGAGGGCAAAGCTTTAGATCTTTGGGTTCGGTAAGGGTAAATGCTGAACAGAGACTCCCGATTGGAAATAGTAAAAATCTTAATGCAGCAGCTTCTTATCTGAATGAGCTAGCTCAGAATATGAATCTTGCACCTCCTGGTTTTGATCCACTAGAAGATGATGTTTTCCTCCCTCAAGAAGTTGAAGTGATGCAAGACACTCAAAGAAGCAAAATAAGTATTTTTCTGTCTCAGTTTGTAATATTTGTTTGCTGTTATTGGATTGGCCCTTTTTTATGATTAACTCAAATTGGAAATTAGCAGGTTCGTGTGAATCTGAAAAGGTAAAAATGTTCTAGGACTCAAAGTTGGAGAAAAGTTGAGCGTCACTTTCTACCACAATCGAGCTGTTGGGAAGCATTCAACCACATTTGTGAGACACTTAGGTATATTAGTTCGTGATCATAATATGTGTCCATTGCGCGTACACTCGTGGGCGGATATCGAAGAATATAAGCTGGACCACATTTGGGAAGTTGTTACTGTAAGAATTTAAAGTATTACTTTAATTTGTTCTTTTGCCTTTTTCTTTTCTTCTTTCACAAATGAAAAGAAAATTAATTTTGAACCTTATAATCTTACATAATAATCATGTTAAATCATTGAGTTTTAGTTTAAGCGTAATAAAAAGAAAATATATTTTAGAGGCGCTAATTTTGCAGCATACAGATACTTCCAGAATAAAGGTTTGATGTTCGCCTCTTCATGCTTGCTGCTAGAAAAGAATTTGACTTTTTAGTTTTAATTTTTTTGATTGCTGTTAATTTTAATAATAGTAATAAAAGTTTGATCGGTACATCTACAATATGAGATCGCCAGTAATGGAGGCAGGGCCTCCTTAAGGTTTATTGCCGCTTTGCGACATAACATTTCAGTTTATATGCCATTTGAAGATTTCTGCTTTGGTTGAAGTTAGGTCACTAAGATTTTGTGTTAAAAGAAATAAGGAAGAATGAAATCAAGATAGGCAAAGGAAGCTCTTTTGCAGCGTAAAAAACTAAAGTAAATGTTTGGGAGGTTTTATCTCCATTCAGGCATAAGGTGTATTTTGTTTCTTCTTTAATCTTTGGATACAGTAATTTGAAGTTGTTGGCGTCGTTTCTGGCATGTATGGCTACAACCAGAATACTAGTATTATAGTTTAATTCTTTCATATAACATTCAAAAGAAAATAATTATTATTTAAAAGTCGAAGGATTTCATCTTAAAGTGTTTTGGTTCTAACAATTAATTTGTCACTAGTAACGCTCAATGTTTTATTTAATATTATTGGTTAAATTTTTCTTTTTTGTTTGGTTAAAACTCATTGAGTTTTATGTTTGATGATATTCTTAAAATATTATAGGACAAATTTGATAGTGCTGACATAAATGGTCAAAGAGATCATGTCTTGAAACATATGAGAAGGTTATGGAATAATTGGAGAGGATCATTGCACATTATTGTGAAATCTAAGCCATTGCACGACGTTTTAAAGGATGTGCCAGAGGGGGTCGATAAGAGTGATTGGGAATGGTTGGTCAAGGAGCACTTCTTATCTGAAAAGTTTAAGGTATGACTTCATAACAATTTATAGCATCTTAATTTTTTTAAGCGGCAGACCACACCTTCTATGTTCTGTTGTTATTATAGGAAAGAAGTACAAGAAACTCAATGAATAGGTCTAAGTTGATTATGCCTTATCGTACGGGCAACAAGCCTATCAGAGAGATTATTTATGAACTGCTATGTAAATCGTGCTATTGTGTTAAGAAACCCCATCTTTGTTTAAATGATTTGTTTGACTTGTTTATTTAAATGCGAAGGGAGGCAAAGATGGTAATCCACCAGATATGGCAACTATTTTCTTTGAGACTCATAAGAAGAACGATAAACTTGTCGAACCTGAAACCAATGAAAAATATGTATGTTTATTGATAAATTTTATTTTACCCCTTCCTTTGACTAAAAGCATTGCATTATTTCAAAGCTTATAATTTTTTAGGCTGAAATTCAAGAACTGGTACGATCTGAGCCGTCTCTTATAAACATTGAGGTTGTAGAAAGGTGCTTTGGACCTCAATGCAAGATCCATGTGTTTGGATTTGGAGGTGGAATAACCGCTAAGGAGTTGAAAGATGGTAACTCCTCTAAGGTTGAACTATTGGATGAGTTGAATGCAACTCGTAAAGAAAACCTATCACTTAAAAAAACGCCTAGATAACTTAGAGAGTACAGTTGCACGACTTGCAAGCAAATTTTCTGGTCAGCCTTTATCAACACCATGTTCAAGTGAATCAGATACAGGCATCTGACAGACAGGTTAGTAAACTTTTTACCAACCTTTTACAATTATCACATGTCATATTCATTTATTTAGCTAGTCACCCTGCCACTTTCTACTGCCATATCTTTCTTTATACAAATTATAATTCCACTTATGATATGATGAGTATTTCTTAATCAAATGAATAAACAAAACTTTCTTCTATTTTTCATGTCAACAACTCATGTGCCTCGCTCGTTTTTGTTGAAGGATGAAATAAATAAATAACTGCTCTTCATGAACTGAGTGATCACCATCCTACTTCACTATGAAAGCCTTCTATATTTCTTAATCCATTTTTCTTGATCACTTATAGAACTTATTTGTCCTTTGCTGAACTTTTTCCTTTTCTTTTGGGTTAAATCAACAAGATTATATGTTATTTTATCTAATTTTGATACTTTTCTACACTCAACAATGTGCTAAAAAAATTCTGTAAATATTTTTGCATAGACAATGAGCTTATTTCAAGTATCCAGAGAATTCTAATTCACTGGAATATTAATGGATAGCAGTCAACTAGTCAGATACCTCTGCTTCTGAATTTTTGCAAAAATCTCTATTTTGTTCTTTAGAAGTGTAACTTTCTTGTATGCTTTAGCATATTGTTTTGTTAGTACTATATAAAAAATTAGTAGCAACTACTTCTAGGTACAAAAATAAATGGCAGTGTCTCTACCATATGTAGTTGCGCCATTTTTCATTTTCCTTTTCTACTCTTTATTGATATTGACAAGTGTTAGATAGTCTCATTCAAGATACAAATAGACAGAACAGTAGTAGGAAAAAGATGACAGAAATTTTATAAATTAGTTTGTTTGGTATTTTTTTCTCAATGTAATTATGTGTACTGATATGTTTTGTTTGCTTTTTAAGATTCTTTTTTTAGGAATTTGTCTTTTCATTGTTGTTGTCTGCCCCCTCCCCCTCTTTGGTATTAGGGAAAAAAGAAAAAAGTGTCAACAAAGGCACACCATTACTGGAGATGGTGCTTGACTGTAGTTTAAATTTTTGGGACTTTCCCAGTCACGGTTATTTGAATTTCAGGAAATCTCTTATCATTTATATTTATAATGGCCAAGCTTGATTTATTTACTTCAATTGTTTAATCAACATACTGATTAAATTTGTTCATTTATTTTTCAAATAACATTGCTAGAGAAGTTTTTACTAAACTGACATGAACTTGTTCTTTTAGCAGATAAAAAATTTGAAGTATGAAGACGTCATTGAAGAAAGTGCAAAGCAAGTTGATGCATAATAGATTGTATAGCTTTCTTAGCGGTTGTCTAGGGATGTTATCATTTTTACATATGTTACTATTTCATCTTCTCTCTTTTAGGAGTTGATAGTGACAAAGTCATTCAGTTTAGATAGGTATTGTGTTGTTTTTTTAGTTCTTTCTAATTAACATATTCATTTTATTTGAATACATATTGATTACTTATTATTTTTTCTGATGCGTGTGTGAAAGTATATGGAATAATGAATATTATTGTGCAAACACCGGGAAAATTATGATATTATCTATTTGCATTTATAAAACTTGCATAGTAGCAACGACTGAATTATTAAATAGGTATTAGCAAAAATAAATTTGGTCATTAAAAATACTATTGTTAAAAGTAACATAAAATTAATGTCGGTAAAAGTAATTATAGTAATCAAATTTATGGTTGCTTTTAAAGAGCTTTAATGAATGGATGACAAATCAACGAGGGAAAAATTCGGTCACAAAAAGTAGGTATAACGACCATAACTTATGTCGTCGCTAAAGAATCTTTAATGACCGACCTCCAATATGGTCGTTAACTTTT